>NC_063063.1:7077941-7350441 GCF_018812025.1 Megalobrama amblycephala | reverse complement strand
TTAATAAATGTGGAGTTTTTATGCAGTACATTATTTAATGGATAAAGTAATGGAATCTATGATGTGTAATCTGTGGAAATAGATGGCATTCCCCGATCCGTACTGAAGGACTGGAGGAAAGTAAAGAAGCTAAAGCAGACGGGCGAGTCATTCCTGCAGGATGACTCGTGTTCTGAAATTGGACCCAATTTACAGAAGTGCAGGGAGTGCCGCTCCGTCCGCACCAAGAAAGGAGAAGAGCCTGCCCACTCACCTGTCTTCTGCCGCTTCTACCACTTCCGCCGGTGAGTATAAAGTGAGGAACTTCATACCACACATGCTGTGCACTCATCAAGCTACATAGTAAGTTTGTGTAGTGTAGTGAATAGGGAGGGGTGTTGCTGCCGCAGAAATATTTGAAAACTGTAGTATATTAGAAATAGACAATATAAAAAAAAAATTCAAAGTACAGAACATGGCAAGAAAAACAGAATATGGTTGTTTCTAGGTTTTAGAAATTACGAAATGGCTTTTTGCAAAATGTGAATTGCATGGTCTTAAAATAATTTAATCTCTACTTGTCTAACAAAAAGGAAACATTTCCTTGAGCTGTCATTTGAATTGAACCTAGTTAAACTGTATCTATATGGCGTTATTTTACTGTCAAATGTCAAGAGCGTATTATTGTGATGCGAGAGCACATCAATGTAATGCTTGAGCGCAAATCTGTCCGCTCGCGCGCGGATTTCCTTTGCTCTCGCACAAAACGGACGCGCGGCCTCAAATATACAGTGCTCTCTTATGAACTGCCTCTCCTCTCGCTCAGATATTGGGCGTGCGCGCTCAAACGGTGTCCTGTGTGCTCAAACTGTGTCCTGTGCGCTCGCGAATCTCTCCGTGTTCTTGCACTAGAAATTAATTTGCTTCTGGATTAAACGCTGTCAAAAGTTATCAACCAATCAGAAGAGACGACTGATCCATGAAAATGCAACGTGGAATCTTAGTGGCTAAGAGTGAACTGCACATGGAATTCTTTCGACAAAGATGGATATTTAATTTCTTTACAATTTTATAATTTTAGAATATTTATAATTTTTATAATATTTAATAATATTAATCAAAATGTAGTCCATATCTTAGAAATGGCTTGAAATGGGGCGCATGGATGTTTGCAGGACACAGTTTGATCGCGCAGGACACCGTTTGAGCACGCACGCGCAATATCTGAGTGAGAGGAGAGGCAGTTCATAGGAGAGCACTGTATATTTGAGAGCACGCATCCAGTTTTGTGCGAGAGAGCAAAGGAAATCCTAATCTTGGTTGTTGTTCTATGAAACTAATGTGATGTCATCTCACAGAATGTGCTAGTATTAAGTACTTGTGTTTTTTCTACTGTGTCTTGTGTCAACAGTTTTCTCATTATGTTGTTACAGAATTGCTCTTAGGGAAGGAAATTAACTCTAATTGCACATTCTCTTTCTCCTCCTCATTTCCAGTCTCTCATACAGTAAGAATGGAGTGATCCGGATTGATGGCTTCTCCTCTCCTGATCAATATGATGAAGAGGCGCTCAGTCTCTGGGCTCCTGACGGTTGTGAAGAAAACAGCCTGGACCTGGAGACCTCCAAATACATCCTCAGCTACATTGGAGATAAATTCTGTCAGCTGGTTGTGACTGAGAATACAGCAACTACATGGATAAAGAAAGATGGTGCGCAATAGAGCCTTTCCTATTTGTTTAACGGTATCGAAAAAATTAAAATTTTCTGTCATACATGACCTCCTAAAACATTGTTATCAGTGTACCATTATATTTACAGCAGACTGTCAGTCAAAAAAATAGTGTGAAAGGAAAAAGAAAAAGTGGGTGAGCTCAGTGAATGTCCGCTTCATCCCTCTCCTGTTTGCTTTGCTCTGCAGCCAAGATTGCTTGGAAGAGAGCGGTGCGCGGAGTGAGAGAGAGCTGCGACGCATGTGAAGCCACATTGTTTAACATTCACTGGGTCTGCCAAAAATGTGGATTTGTGGTGTGTTTGGACTGTTACAAAGCCAAGGAGAGGAAGAGCTCCAAAGGTCAGTCGTCATTTTCATATTCACCTTTGAACACTGACTGTGCTTGTACACTCCTGCTGTTGATATGCAGAAGGCTTAAAAACCCTATCTGGACTGGAAAAATGCCCAGATATTTCAAATTTGGGGGCAAAAAAAGCTCTGTGGTTAATTCTTCTGGTTTGTTTGTTTGTTTGTTTGTTTATTTATTTATTTATTTATTTATTTTAACTTGTAGTAACTTGTAGCTGTCAGATTTTGGTGTTCTTTCTCTCATAAGTGGGTGTTGTTAAATGTGAAGCTCTTATGCCAATATAAAAAAACTTTTTTTTTTTTAAATATTTTATAATTTTTTTAATGATTTGATGAAAGACAAAAATGTTCTAATTGCATTTTGTTAAATGATTAATATACTTTTATATTTTAAAGGGGTGGTTCAGTGTTTTTTTTCTAGGCTTGATTGTGTTTTTGGGGCACAGTTTAACATGTCTTAATGCTTCGTTTTTTTGAAAACGCTGTATTTGTCATATATTTTACCTTTATTCTACACCTCTGTTTCCACTGTCATATGAACGGCTCGTTTGACTTCCTGCTTCTATGAAGCTGCTCCCTCCCGGGTGTGTTTGCAGGGTTTATGATGTCCACCAACCCGTTGTAGTCCAAAACCGGTCGTGTTTGTAGTCATTTAACTTTAAAAGACAATATCTCTGTTTGCATTGAGCTTTCAGCGCTGTAACTTTGCAGATACTGTTTATGCTCAAGCAGCAACATTACACACTAACTAAAGTTAAAAAAGTGAAATCGCATTTAACCACCCCTTTAAGAATTATTTGACAAAAGCAAACACTGTGTGTGTTCATTTTTTATTTAAATAAACGTAAAAAAAAAAAAAAAATTAAATGCAAGTAATAGAAGTAATAAAGACATCATAGAAATAATAACACATGACTGCTGGTGTGTAGTTTTTGGTTTGGTTTGAATGGCAGCGTTTATGTGTGTGTGTTTGTGTGCTTTAGGATGTGGCAGTTGTTCTAGGACTGTCTAGTTCGGTTGTCTCAGGGGTTTGAGATGTGCCGCTGTCTCTTCCTCGTCTTTGTTCGCCTCATTTAAGTCCCCCATTCCTGCTGCAGATCTTCCTGTCTTCTCCAGGCTTGAATTCTGCCGCAGGGCATAAAAAAACCCTCCTGCTTTGAGGTGTCATTTCTGCTGAATCACATCTGTGCATCTTTTCCTACAAGGCTCAGAGCTCCTTATTTACTTTGAAGCATAAACACCATGGCTCCTCTATGGGAAAATGGGCCAGTGACAGCACCCTTCTCTGTGCGTGATGTTGCTTTCAGCCTCTGTGAGTAATCCACCTTTTCTTATTCCGCAGATAAAGAGCTGTACGCCTGGTTGAAGTGTGTCAAGGGACAGCCTCATGATCACAAGCACCTGATGCCAACACAGATCATTCCAGGAACAGGTACAGAAAGAGACGATTTCACTCTGGCGTGATTCCAAATTGCTTGTAGTTACACCTTTGGCTGGAAATAGAGAAAGTGTGCTTCTTTTGACTTGTTTGTTTTGTCTGTTTTAGTTCTAACGGACTTGGTGAACGCTATGCACATGCTCAGGGAGAAGTACAGCATTAAATCACACTGCTCGTGTACTGGGAAGCAAAACACCCTCTTCAACAAACTGCCATCCACCAATGGTGTCTCCCAGGTATGTGTGTGTCAGTGGCCAGGCCTTAGTCAGGGTAGATGATTTTTTTTTTATTTATTTTATTATTATTTTTTTTTTAATTTTACACAAATGCAAACAAGGCTGTGAGGGATGTATGGTTGTGGTACTATATGTTGAACATCTGATGTCAGTAAACTTTGAAAAAAAATTTCCTACTTAATCTTTATATTTTTGTCTTGTTTTCCATTACAAATATCTAAACATTCATAAAGTAAGACACTATACAGGCAAAAAAATTTCAGTTTACATGCAACAGTTTTGGGGTTTTTTGGCTTTTCATAATATGTTGTTTCAGACTTGCTTATCTTTAAAGGCCATTTTCTCAAAATGAGTTTTTTCTCCTGCGCTGAGCCAGAAATCTCCACTTCAGTAGCACTTACATACATCACACTTTACAGTTTTATTCCTACTTATATTTTAGACATTTTATTTCTCAAAATTCTTTCTGGCTATTGACAGTATTTTCTGATTTATTGAGTGATAAAAGAGATATCCAGAATCCCTTCCAGAAAACCTTTAACTCTAATATGTCAACAAAATGAAACAAGAATTTCGAACCTAGCTTTATCCAGTGTTCCTGATTTCTGTTTGTGAAATATATGCAAATGAGTGTGTAGTTATTCATTTCATATCATTTGCATATTTAAAGACAACATTTCAGAAAACTTGTAATACAACAATTGTTGTAATCAACTAGGGAAGTATCATGCTATCTATTAGTTAATTTTTTTTCTGGGGTGTCTTGCCTTAAATCAAGACATTTACCTGTAAAAGTTTTTCTTACTTAGGGTAAGAAAAATATACTTAATTCAAAGGGAAAACAAGTTTATTTTTTGAACACCAATGGCAGATATTTATCTCTGTTTTTTAACTTTAACTTTAATTTTTTTTTTCAGAAAACAAGACTTAATGTGTCATTTTGCATCTCAAGTAAATATATCTTTATTTTAGAATATTTAGATATTTGTACTGGACAAAGACAAAACTCCTTTTTTGCAGTATAATCTCAAAAGGACCAAATATTGACACGTTATTACTTGCATCACTAGTATAATCATTTAAATCTGTTAATTTCAAGTAATGGTATCAGACATACAAATGGAAATCTGCCCCAGCAATTTCTGTAAAATGATGATTCAATCAAATGCTAAATCCAGTAATCACATGATTGGTTCATCCTGAAAAGTAATGAATACCATGTGACAGCATTGAATGTTTGCCACTTCAGCAGTGACCTGGACAACTGTAAATCAACTCAATTCTGTTCAATAGTTTGCACTGGTGATTGTTCAGACAGCAAAACGTTAATACGTTTTGACAAAACAGTCAGATGTGATTTCAGGCCTTAAGACAGTACATCCCATTGAACAAACCCCCTCAGCCACATTTCCATTCACATGAAATGAAATACAGCATCAGCCTTGACTATAGCTCATGAAAGTGTGCGTGCTCTCAGTGTAAACACAAACTCTCACACTCTCTCAATCATGCACAGATTTTCACATTCTGTTCTGCTTTGGAATGTTGAATTGAGTCCTGCTTCATCTTTCAACCACTAAAAGTCCACAGTATTTCCCCTCACTCTCCTCAAACCGCTGAGCAGTCTCTGACATGCTCTTTCTTTTCACAGGTGTTACAGAACGTGCTCAATCACAGCAACAAAATCTCTCTGTGTAAGCCTGAGGGCGGCCAGCAGAACTCCTCTCTGAAGGTGGAGGCCAATGGAGGGAGCAGTCCCGCCAGCGACACCAGCACCGACAGCAAGTTCACCCCGCCCGAGTCCCAATCGCCTCTGCACTTCCTGGCCGATCTGGCCGAGCAGAAGTCCCGTGAGGAAAAGAAGGGTGGGTACAGAACAATAAAACTTCAGGTACGGTTGAAGTTATTGGTAGCCAGGGGCCGGAGGTCTGCCAGCTGCCCCGTGTTTTTCCTTTCTCTGCAGGCATGTGCGTGCTTGACAGGCCGCCAACATTCCACAATCCTCACATTTAGTGGTGTACGTTACAGGCCTTCTCAGTTGTGAGCTCCCACAGTCTAAAGAGCTCACCTAACCACATGTTTATCCAGTTCTTCAGCTGCTCTCACATGCCGAACACACTGCTCTCTCCAAATGAACTGCACTTAAAAGACCATCAGCTCTGTGGTCACTGGCACTCGTTCAGTTCATTTTGTTGCCCAGTGCAGCATATAGAAGTTTCTTCATTTAGCAGCTGTGCTCAAGTTACACTTTTTGATAAGTCTACATTTTTTGCATTTCATGTCAGCTCTTTAAATATAATAATATAGGTTATATGGCATATTGATGCTTTGCTAAAGTTTTTTGAGCAGTATATTCTTCTTGGTACTTGCAAAAGAGCCCTTCTCTAGTTATGTCTCAGATCCCTTTTCAACCAGCAGTATGATTTGAGGCATTTGAAGTGGTAAATTTAATACAAACGGTTATGGGTTTTTGCTACTTCCGGTTCATTGCGACTTTAAATCTTAATTAAAAGTCCCACTACATCATTTCAAACTAAATATTATGGAAATGTTTTACTGTTTCTTTTGCTTTTGACTTTCATATCAAAAGAGATTGACACCAGAGGTTTAAACATCAGTGCACCTGTGCTTCTCTCCTGCAGAAAATAAGGAGTCACTTGTAGGGAAGATAAAGGAGGAGAAGGATCAGTCAGATGCTTTGGAGTCTCTGCACAGTAAAGCATCATCCCTGGAGCAGGGATCAACCCTACGAGACCTCCTCACCACCACCGCAGGCAAGCTGCGCCTGGGCTCCACTGATGCTGGCATCGCATTCGCTCCTGTGTACTCCACTGCCTCACAGGTCAGAAAACCAACATCTACTGATCACACTCAAACAGAGAGACTGTACTACCATACAGATATGGCAACATATACACAACCAATCAAAAGTATGCACAAGCTTGACTTTAAAAAAGCTTTTGATCTAAAGGTTTAGGATTAAAATGAGCTTATTAGACATTACATTCACATGAAATATACTAATAATAAAGAATGTAGGGCTGCAACAAATAATCGATAAATTTGATAATAATTGATCATGAAAATCGTCAACAGTGAATGTCATTATCGATTAGTCACTAATGACAGCACTGAATAACGCATTTCTATGGACAAAATGCATCTAAAATAGCGTCGAAAACACAGCGAGTTGCTGCAGGATAGGTACGTGATTCAAGCTGCCCAAAACATGAGAATATTTTATTTTTAAGCTTCAAGAGAATGCATTAACGTAATGTTTGACATGGCTTGTCCTGTCAGGCGCTTTGACAGATGCGTGTGCTGTTTAATGTGTGATATGTTTCCTCAGCACAAAACTTTCATTTTACAGTTATATCTTTATCTGTAAGTGTTACAAATTCAAGCAAGTAATTCCATTTTGCAAGAAGGCTTGTCCTGACAGTCTGCGTTAAACTTCAAACTTTACTGAATGAGCGCCGGCGCGCACATGTGCATCAAACAGATGGGATGCATAATAGAGGGAGACATTTAAAATCCAGTGCAAAAATTTTAGGTTTAATTTAATTCAAGGATTTTATGAGAGCGGTAACTGTAAAGGGATAACTGCATGTAATTGAATATAAATGTAGTATGTTTTCATAGCATTCAGTTGCCACGTTTGTTTGGAGGACAAGATATGGAATAGTGTGTTTTGTCAAACTACTTTTCATCTGATTAAACAATTAATCAAAGAAATAATCTAATAAACTAATCGATTATCAAAATAATCATTAGTTGAAGCCCTAAACAATATAAATATACAATGCTAATGTGAAGAACATCATAGAAATTATTTATTCATTATCACTTGGCATATTACCTAAAAAATATGGCTATGCTGTCATACTGTATATAGTCTGGAAAAAATATTCATTGTCCTAAAATAGCTTACGGATTCATTTGTTGTCTTTCACAGATTGTCAAGAGTGGTCGCAGCATGCCCAACATCCTGGATGACATCATCGCCTCTGTGGTGGAGAACAAGATCCCAGCAGGCCGTGGCACCAAGCTGAACCTGAAGCACGAGCCTCTGGAGGAGCCCAAAACTGAGAGAAAGAAAGCAGTGGAAGAACCGCCCAAACTATATGCTGACATCCCACACTGCTGGCTCTACGAACGCAGGCTGCTCTGGCTCAAAGACCACCGCAACAGCAACAACTGGAAACTCTTCAGGGAGTGCTGGAGACAAGGACAGGTCTGTGAAACAAGCCCACAAAAAAACTGATTCTTACATTACGTTCTGTTCTGCTCGGAGCCATGGTTCTTTTCAAACTGTCAAAAAAAAATTGGCAAAACGGCAAACAAATCCCAATTCTCATGTAGTGTTTTGGGTCACTCCTCTTGGAGCCTTCCAAAAATTCCAGAATTTCCACTGATATTCTTGCTGTCAGGATAATCTTAATAATCTTGTGTACTGCTCAGTGTTACAAATAATCATTATCCATCGATACTTGATTTTGTTTCCTTGATTATCGTATTTAAGCAAATTTCTGTATTTTGTGACCTGAAGAGTATGACCCGCATGATTGACGAAATGACTTTAAACAATTACTAAAAAAATTGTAAAATGTTGCATTTTCAAATGCATTTATTTCAATGTATGGATCGCTTCCGAACAGCACTGCATGAGCTAGTGGCGCCATCTAGTGGCTGTGTGTGGGAGACATTCAGCTTCTTGGCCAGGGTCCAAAATTAACACTCGCCAAGAATCAAATATAAATTGGCACTGGCGAAGTATATGAAACTGGTGTTAAGGTGCGGTCACATTAGAGACATTTTGCATGAAAAAAAAGACTCCACACAGAAATCACTTTCAAGCCTAAGAGCTTTCTGTTGGTCAGTGCGGTGAAATTTTCACCCTCACACAAAACTCTTGACTGGATTTCGGTCGCAAATTTTCACCAATTTTCACACCTTTACTTGTCAGTTGGTTTGATTATCAAATCGCAAAAGTTGCAATTTAATTATATAAATATATAGTCTTACACGCTGCATGTTTCAGAGTGAATCGTGGCACTATGTTCTTTTACAAGCGAGCAGCTCATGATCCAGTGTTTTTAGTGTCTCAAAGCAGCTTGTTTTGCTTCTCCAAATAAACTTCATCCTGCAAATGCTGTGCATTTGAAAACGTAATACATGCGAAGTCTGTTATAGACACGTTTTAAGATCTTCCTGCGGAAGTTTTTGCCAAAACAGAAGTTAACATTTGAAATCAAAGAAACAGTAATTTTACTCTTGTTTGGTAAAATTATTATTATATTATATACGCAATTTTTGTTTTACAGTACTATATTATTATTGCCATCTTTATAAGAAAAAAATGTAATGTCAGTATTTATGCAAAATTTGGTAAATGATGCAAAATTTTGGTTAACGCAGTCTGTGCTACCACCGGCTATTGTCTCTTGACCTCAGCAGACAGTAGTTGTCTCAGTCTGAATTACATGTGCAGTGTGTGTCCAGAGAGAACGGCACCATACATTAGTCCATTTATTCTGCGTGTACTTCACATAGGCAGTTATAGATGTTAAGTGCTTTGATGCTTTCATAAGATGTAGCACCTCTTCATGTGTGCTGCTCTAATGCAGAACATTTCAAGTGAGTATATAGGTCCTTGACAATGAAATCTTATTTTTACTAATGGACAGAAGGATACAGAAGAGGTGTGAGGCTGAAATCTTGAGGTCTCTTTCTCTAGTCTTTGCGTTTATTCAGAAACAGAGGAGAGTCTCTGGCTGCATCCAAAATCAGCCCCTATACTCATTACTCCACTAATTTAGTCCACTTGAAGGTGTGAATGAAAACATGGAAAAGAGAACTCAGACACTTTTTGTGCCAAAAGGGCAATGGATGCCATCTTATGGCGAGATGTGGGAATTTTTTGGGCACAACACTTACAGTGCATGGACATTATTTTCCATCTGGCCGTTGCATGTGCATTGGCTGTACATACATTATTGCGGTGCATTATGGGATTGAATGAATACACATTAATAATGTCCACTATGGTTTCGTACACCACTTCACATGGCTGTATAGTAAACTAGATAAGGGAATATAGGCCGATTTTGAACACAGCCTCTATCTCTGTCCCTCTGGGTTTGAGCTGCACTACCTTTTCCAAGATGACATTTATTGACTTCTGCTCAGTGGACCATGACTTAACAGCTCTGCAGGAAGTAAACTGACATTATGAAATGTGGGTCTCCAAACACATAGGCTTTCTTGGAAAACCTAGTAAGCTGCCTATGTAGGCAGCATTTTAAGGTTCCCAATGCAAAGCCTGTTTCAAAGGTTAGACACTGTTTTCGCTTCTTTTTTAAATTTCTGAAATGGTCAAATTCTAAGACAGTATCGCAAATATCCATCCCAGAGAAGGCAGTTCTATAATACATAGCAGTGATCTCCGTGGACAAATCCAAGACAAGAGACGACATGAAAAGTTTTATGTTACCCTAGATTTGTATGAGATTCTTTGTCTGTGTATGTTTAGCTATTTATGTAGTACACACACTTTTGAGGGTATGCACTACATAGCCTTGCGTGTGGATGTTTTTAGGCTGATCTGTTGTCTGTTTTTATCATTTTCAGGACTTTTTTGAGAAAAAACAAATATTAAATGGTTTTTCAGCTGGCAAAGTCAGGCCAGCAGTTTCAGTTTTTACTTACTTTACCAAAAATGATTGATCACATTTTTTTTTTAACCAATAAAACTTTTTTTTTTCATCACAAAAATCTTTTTACAAAAAGAATATTTGTAAATAGACAAAAAAATAAAAGATGGAAAGTAAGCCGCTATAATGTAAATTCAGATTTATGCAACACAAAGCTCACCCAAAGGGGTGACTGATCCATCGACTCGCCCGAAACACTCACTGACCTCAGGCGAGTGTGCCATGCTTATTACTGAGCTCTGCAATTTTGCAGACGCTTAGTTTGGCACTCAATTTATAATAACCTCACCGATTAAGCCTTTTCAACACATGTAAATAGTACCCTTTAGCCTTTAGAGTAATCCATCTTGCAATGTCTTTTTTAACCAGACTTCATATTTTTTTCCACTGTTCAAAAAGTAAGTCTTGGTAGTGGTTGTGATCTCAGCTGTCATTAAAAGGCCATTTCCTGTGTGCTGTTTTTGCAGCCTGTGCTGGTCTCTGGGGTGCACAAAAAGCTCAACGCCAGCTTGTGGAAGGCAGAATCCTTCAACCAAGAGTTTGCTGACCACCAGGGAGACCTCTTGAACTGCAAGGATGGAGTAATGTCCAACTCAGGAGTCAAAGAATTCTGGGACGGGTTTGAAGATCTCACGAGTGAGTGCCTGAAGTAGACAAATAAGTGATTATCTAATTAATTGGTCTGTTTCTATTTATGCTGATCACACTCTCTCTACAGAGCGTCCTAAGTCTAAAGATGGAGAATCCGTAGGTGTATCGACTGAAAGACTGGCCTTCAGGCGAGGAGTTTATGGCTTTGATGCCCTCCAGGTACTTCATTAATTTAGGAATACAACAAGTAAATTTGCTAAGTAGCCATTTAAAAATTGGGTTAGGGGTTGTGAATGCTGTTTCATGACTTTATTTGTACGTTCTGATCAGAAATATAGCCCTGTTTTAGTCTTGTTTTAGCATGTGCTTTGTTTCTTTGTGTAGGTATGATGATCTCATGAAGAATCCTCCCCATGCCTGAGTATTCAGACCCCGAGGGAAACCTCAACCTGGCCTCCCATCTGCCCTCCTTTTTTGTGCGGCCAGACCTGGGTCCACGCCTCTGTTGCGCTTACGGTACTGCAGGTCCCTCTGTCTCTCTCACACACTCACAGGCAGATTTTTAGTTTTATTAGTGGCTTGCTACTGCATTGTTTTACTGTGGAAAAATAAATAATTGAATTAAAAAATTATATGAAATTCCTGGAAAGATCTCATCAAACCTGTCATATTTCAACCCAAAAGAAAAAAGTGGCCTATTTTAGGACCATTTAGATTGATTTGTTTGAATTGCTACATTGTTTTCAGGACAATTAAGATAATTTTCCTCCAAATTGTGACATAAAAAAAAAATCTGTCATTACTGTAATGCAAAAATATTGTACTATTTACATAGTATTTGTATATCATGGTAGTATTTGTTGTATTGCCTTATTTAATACTTAATTTAATTGGGATTTACCCATATGGAGCGATTTATAAAAAAAAATAAAAATAAAAAAATAAATGAAACACTGAACTTGAATGATGTATGATCCATGTCACAGGTGTGGCGGCATCTCAGGAGCAGGACTTTGGCACAGCTAGCCTGCACATGGAGGTGTCTGACATCGTCAGCGTGCTGGTTTATGTTGGAGTGGCTAAAGGGAATGGTGTCCTTTCCAAAACGGGTAAGCCTGAGACCAGCTCGCCACACAACTGTCAACAGCCTGTCTGTTAACTTGGTCAGCCGTGTTAGAGAAAGATATGGTGGAGGAAAAGCCTCTGCTGGAGCTGAATTGTTCCATAAACCCCTGAGCTCAGAGGGAAAAACCACACAGAACATGGTTTCCACCCTGGAAACAATGAAATGTGAGAGATGCATCTGGAATGAGTTTTCCCTGCCTGTACATGGCCATAGCAGAATTGCAAAGAGCTTTACTCTGCACTCATAGGAATAAATCTGTAAAAACTCAATCCAATTCACATTAACAGGACCATATTAATATGGTATCAACTAAAAACCATTTTGTAGTTTTACATGACATCATCTGCGCTCTCTCTAATCATGTACAGTTAATTCTCTGAGGGGTTTCCACTACAGTAGACAGTTTTCTAAAAAAAAAAAAAAATATTTGAACTATTCAGGGCATGATGTTACATCTGAAGCACGATAGGTCAGTGGTTCTCAACCTTTTTGACTCCAAGGCCCCCTGATGTACATAACAATGTTCGAAAGCCCCATGACTATTCCAGTTGTTCTTGATTTACTGGATAAGCATTTAGGATAAGGATTATTTTAAAAATATTTGCTTTTTATATTTATATACTTTTATATTTATAAGATATTTTAAAACTTGGCAAAACTATAAAAAAAAGATGTTCATCATAAATATGCCTATGGAGATTTTGATAATTTCATGACTTTCATCCAGATATAGAAGTCCCACTTTTAAAATTTGGCTACCTCATATACCCCCTTTCCACAAGCACGAACCGGGTGCTAGTTCAGAGCTAGTGCTAGTGCCAGTTCAGAGTTGGTTCCACTGACGAGCCTTTTAAGAACCGGTTTGCCTTTCCACGGGCTAGAGAGCCAGCACAGAGCCAGGTCTTACGTCAATTATGTCTCATATTTCACAGCAAAGCTAGCGCTGCAGCGCCAAACCTATGCGCCAAACACAATTACACCAAGTTGTTCGAGATGCATCGGTTTCCCACAGAGCGATCGGCGCATGACATCAAAGCACCGCGAGAATGATCCAAAAGCACAAGGAGTCGTATGCTCTACAAACGCTCCCGTGGATCCGCGGCACTCCGATGTCACCCGCCGAATCGGTCCGCGCTGCTCCGGTGCATCTCGAACAAGCCTTCTATCAACAATCGCGGATGTTTCACTACTGTTGATGCTCATGGCTTTACGAACCTACGTCGGCATCCAAACACGGCTCGCCGTAATTTGTATATAGACGGATATTACAATCGAGCTGCTATTAGTTCGATTAGCTGCTATTTCAAAAATGGCGGTCACAAGTTTCTTGTTGGTCACGGTAACCCCGCCCCCAGGCCCTGACGCAAGCGGTTCTTACTTCTAGCCCAGCAATGTTTTGGTGCTACTTACGAACCACTTTTCCTGGTTCGGAGCTGGTGCTCTGGGTGTCGAAACACAAAGAACTGATTTGAAACTAGGCTCTGGCTCCGAACCAGCACTCAAACTGCCTTGGTGGAAAAGGCGTAATATATCCAGTAGGGATGTGATGAGATCTCGTGTCACGAGATCTCGCGATATTAAAATGTGACAAGATTTCACGTCGAGGTGAAAAGCTGTCTCGCGATGTCGCCATGACGGAGCGCGAGGGTAAAATTAGCATAAAATATGCCACCGCTACGTTTACATTACATTATGGTGCCCACCGCAGCACCAACTCCACTGTCATTTAGTTTTTTTATAGAAGTAAAAACCATTTGCTTCAGTTTAAACTGTTGTAAATGTCTGCTCTGCTCATCCAGCACGAGCTGCAGAGTCGCACACAGTGCAGCAGGAATCACAGTTCACTGATCACGTGATGAGAGAAAGAAGAGATGACTGACAAGACCATGGCGGAGGATTCGTTGCACAACAGAGCCTAGTGTCTGATAAATGTCTTATCTTGTAGAATGCACGCTCAACACCGCCGCTCCCTGTATACAGTGTAGCCTACTTGCGATCGCAAATTCTAAAGTAAAATGTGAGCTCCCTGATGCATGCCAATTAGTTACATACAGCCTGTGAGCTAAGTGTCTCGTCACATCCCTAATATCCAGGCTTTCAAAGACAGTGAAACTGGGTTCTTCTAAGGGGAAAAAAAATTGTTGAGGGGGGGTGAATAAAACAGAAGGGGTGATCCGAGTTCAGATCCCGGCTCCTGGTCCATTCCGATCCCATCCCCCTCACTTTCCTGCTTCACTTTGTCTAATCTAACTCATTTTTAGGTGTTTTCACCAAATTTAATGCTTGTTTTGTCACTTTGAATGTTTGCTGAGGCCACATCCCCCTGGTTGAGAATCACTGCCATACTGTAGGTGATCACTTTTGACCCTCAACAAAAATGTCTTCATGACAACATGCATTCAACATGGCTGTTCAAAGAGATGCACCAAGACCTTATCATCTGTTGCGTAATTCAGATAAAAAAAAGTTTTTCCACTCTACCTTTAAGATACAGTATGTAAATGACTTCTTTTATGATTGTACTGGTGTAGTTCACACTGACATTCATCAGCGCAGCTCAGTGTGATCGTGGTTGTGATGTAATAAAATCACAACAGTGACCATTTCTGAACAACACATTTTTTGTCTTTCTTTCCGGTTGTAAGTTAACTAATTTTGCAATCCTTGCTTTGTGTCTCATGCCAACAGCTGCTCCTCCCCCTTCTCTCCTTCCTACTGCCATGGCCTTTCTATTTTTAACCACTGTCTCATGGGCAGACATGAGGAGAATATATATAAGCCAGACTCCCACACACACACACTTCTCTATTAATTTTTAAACATTGCTCCGTCTTCAAAAGAGGATGGCGCTCCCTGCCTTTATAATAAATTAAGCTGACTGTGTGATGTGTTTGCTGTGTAACCTCATGAGTATGTTTGTGCCAAACACACAGGAGTGCTGAAGAGGCTGGAGGAGGAAGATCTGGATGACAACGTGAAGAAAAGATTAAAGGACTCGAGCGAGACTCCCGGAGCCTTGTGGCACATCTACACGAGCAAAGACGGCGAGAAGATTAAAGAGTTCCTGCACAAGGTTATTTTGATTTGATTTCTCTGATCTTGAAATAATATAGTGCATCAGTGCAATGATGCGCTCTCTCTCTCTCTGAGTGTGTGTCCTTTCGTTCTAGCACAAGGGAGTTTTATAGAATTAATTTCATATGTTTGCGGATATGTTGTGCGTTTAACTCAAAGTTTGTGTATATTTGGACATGACAGGTGGCGAAAGAGCAGGGCGTGGAGATCCCAGTGGATCACGACCCCATCCGTGAGCCCGGCTGGTACTTGAGCCGAAAGCTGCGTCAGCGGCTGCTGGATGAACATGCCGTTCAGGGCTGGACTGTGGTGCAGTTTCTGGGTGATTCAGTCCTGATCCCTGCTGGAGCTTTGCACCAGGTCTCATTGCACTCCTTCCTCTGCACTCCAGAATTGCGTGATTAAAAACTCGCAGTCAGTTGCGACTTTATATCTTGCAATTCTGAGGAAAAAAAGTCAGAATTGTGAGATAAAAAGTCGCAATTACTTTTTTAATTTTTTTATTTAGTGGCGGAAACAAGCTTCCATACTTAAGCCAGAATGTCACTGAATTATTTACAACAAAATCAAAACATCTGCTAATGCTTTTCATTTCACTTTAACCCTGTGAAGCCTGACATATGAAATAATAGAAATCTATTTTTTGAAAAGTCTATTTTCTGAAATCGGAACTGTTTATTGAACCTTTAGACAAAATATACACTACCACTCAAAAGTATGGGATAGGTAAGATTTTTAGTGTTTTTAAAAGAAGTTTTGTCTGCTCACCAAGGCTTAATTTATTTAATTAAAAATACAGTAAAAAAACAGTAATATTGTGAAAAATTATTACAATTTAAAATAACTGTTTTCTATTTGAATATATTTTACAAAGTAATTTATTCTCATGTTGGCAAAGCTGAATTTTCAGCATCATTACTCCAGTCTTCAGTGTCACATGATCCTTCAGAAATCATTCTAATATGATGATTAGTTCCTCAAGAAATATTTGTTATTATTATCAATGTTGAAAACAGTTTTTTTTTTTTTTTTCAGGATTCCTTGATGAATAGAAAGTTCAAAAGAACAGCATTTATCTAAAATACAAAGCTTTTGTAACATTTTACACTACCGTTCAAAAGTTTGGGGTCAGTAAGAATTTTTATTTTTATTTTTTTGAAAAGAAATGAAAGAAATTAATACTTTTATTCAGCAAGGATGCATTAAATCAATCAAAAGTGACAGTAAAGACATTTATAATGTTACAAAAGATTGAAATAAACACTGTTCTTTTGAACTTTCTATTCATCAAAGAATCCTGAAAAAAAAATATTGTACACAAATATTTTGTACAATTGTAAACAATAAATGTTTATTGAGCAGCAAATCAGCATATTATAATGATTTCTGAAGGATCATGTGACACTGAAGACTGGATTAACGATGCTGAAAATTCAGCTTTGCCAACTCAAGAATAAATTACATTTTAAAATATTTTCAAATAGAAAACAGTCATTTTAAATTGTAATAATATTTCACAATATTACTGTTTTTACTGTATTTTTAATTAAGTAAATGCAATCTTGGTGAGCAGACGAAACTTCTTTTAAAAACATTAAAAATCTTACTGATCCCAAACTTTTGAGCGGTAGTGTATTTAACAAAAGAAGTTTGCATATGTTTTTTGTTTTTTGAGTATCATATTTGATATATCAGGCTTGTATGGCTCATATAGTATGATGTAGAAGAATATTGAGTTCACACTCTGAGGGAAAAAGAAGCACCTCAGGCCCTAACTGAGCAAAAATACACAATTTAATTCAGTTGCTGATATTTATCTTTATAACAGTATAGAAGACTGCTTACATAAAATTCATAAAAATATCAGTTGTCACACTAAATCTCCCAGTAATATGTCTTAGTAAGATGATATTTAAATGCTTAATTTTATGATCAATGTCCTGTACTGTAGTTTTTATTGTGAGGGGCAAAACAATGTAAATGCAGTGTTAATACAATGATGATTGAGAGATGAACAAATAAATATTCCTCAAATGCCTGATGTATCATTTTTGATACTCAAATTTTAACATGATTTTTCTGAAAATTATGTATGGATAACCAAGCAAACCTAAGTTACGGAAGAAGGATTAGGGCCAAGCAATAATAAAAAAATAAAACCATCTTGGGATTAAAGTTGTTAAATTTTGAGAAAAAAACTCGTTAAATTTCGAGAAAAAAGTCGAAAATAAAATGTTGAGAATAAACTCATTAAATTACGAGAAAAAACTCGTTAAATTTCAAGAAAAAAGTCGAGATAAAATGTTTAGAATAAATTAATTAAATTACGTGAAAAAACTCATTACATTTCGAGAAAAAAGTCGAGATAAAATTTTGAGAATAAATTAATTAAATTACGAGAAAAAACTCGTTAAATTTCAAGAAAAAAGTCGAGATAAAATGTTGAGAATAAAGTCATTAAATTACGAGAAAAAACTTGTTAAATTTCGAGAAAAAAGTCAAGATAAAATGTTGAGAATAAATTAATTAAATTAATAGAAAAAACTCGTTAAATTTCAAGAAAAAAGTCGAAATAAAATGTTGAGAATAAACTCGTTAAATTACGAGAAAAAACTTGTTAAATTTCAAGAAAAAAGTCGAGATAAAATGTTGAGAATAAACTCATTAAATTACGAGAAAAAACTTGTTAAATTTCGAGAAAAAAGTCGAGATAAGATGTTGAGAATAAAGTCATTAAATTATGAGAAAAAAGTTGTTAAATTACGAGAACAGATTCGTTAAATTATGAGAAAAATGTCGTTAATTTCGAGAAAAAAGTCGAGATAAAATGTTGAGAATAAACTCATTAAATTATGAGATTAAAGTCATTAAATTACGAGAAAAAAGTCATTAAATTATGAGAACAAATTCGTAATTTAACGAATTTGTTCTCGTAATTTAAAAAAAATTTTCTCATAATTTAATGACTCAATTCTCCACATTTTATCTCGACTTTTTTCTCGAAATTTAACGAGTTTTTTCTTGAAATTTAACAACTTTAATCTCGAGATGGTTTTATTTTTTTATTATTGCTTGGCCCTAATCCTCTTCCGTACTAAGTTGCTTCACTTCAGGTAATTGTTCATCTTAAAATATTATGAACAATATAAAAGTTATTCTTATGTTTACTTTATAAAAATGAGTAAAGATTTCACAACAAAAAGACACACGTACCATGAGCTGAAGGAGAACAGTTTTAGAATTATAATAAAAGGCCTTTGACTTGTTAAAAAAAAGTGTAAACTATCAATCAGAAAACAGAAGATGTAGTAGATTTTGTACAACAGGTTTTTCAGCAATTTTGATCATGTTCATAATTTAATGGTGAAATTTGTGCATTAAAGGTGATACAGTAGGCTTTTTACATTTTATTTGTTTATTTACAATTTCACATTGCATGTTCTTTATGGATGGTGAGCATGTATGATGAAAAAATCTTTCTGTACTAGCTGAAGTTCCAGAGTGCTAGCATCTTTATTGATGTACGTCACATCAGTGCATACTCACGTTTGTGCGCGTCTCTTCCGTACAGGTGCAGAACCTTCACAGCTGCGTCCAGGTGATCAACGACTTTGTCTCTCCGGAGCATGTGGTGCATTCGTTCCACTTAACCCAAGAACTCAGATCCTCCAAAGAGGAAATCAACTATGAAGATAAGCTACAGGTAGAGTTCAAACACACTGGAAAGATCACATGTCAGCATTTATTGAAATGTGAGGTCTTACATTTGGGGGGCGAAAAAAACCAGGAATAGCTGGTATCATATAGACATTTCAAATTAAGAGTCCAAGTGTATTTTGGGCTTGTTTATAATTAAAAATTCCAGCATTATGCATAAAGGCCCAGTTTCACAGACAGGGCTTAGATTAAGCCAGGATTAGGCTTTAGTTCAATTAGGACATAGTAGCTTTTAAAAACGTGCCTAAGAAAAAAAAAAAATGATGATGTGCATCTTAAGACAAAATAATGTCACTGACAAATTTATAGTCAGTGAAAGTTGCTTTCAGTCCAAACAGCTCAAACATGCATTTTAGTCTGGGACTAGCTTAAGCCTTGTCTGTAAAACTGGGCTAAAATCTGGTTATTATTGGTATTTTCGTTATACAAAATACTGCTCTGGGCCGTCCCCCCACAGGAAGAAAAGACTAACAACTTAACACATCCAGTATATAGATTTTCTAGTATCGTCACAATAACCTTTTATTACCTTTCTTTAAACACATTAATTGTATCAGCAAAATGTCGACCTCTAATTTGTATGCATTGACTTGTACATAAACCAATTTCAATACATATGAGTATTTTAAACTCACCCTGTTTAAAGGTGCAGTGTGTAAAATTTGGATCTTTTGACAGAAATGCAATATAATATACATGACTATGTTTTCAGCGGTGCATAAAGACCTTACATAATGAACCGTTCTGTTCTTATTACCTTAGAATGAGCCATTTCTATCTACATACACCACTGGGGCCCCCCATTCTCCAAAAGGGAAGGGTGCAAGGGGTGGGCGCCGTTAGTTGCAGTTCGCAATCTCACCACTAGAAGCCACTAGAATGTACACATTGCACCTTTAAATAAAAGCATCTGAGATAAATGATTTATTTTAAAGGTCCCGTTCTTTGTGATCCCCATGTTTCAAACTTTAGTTAGTGTGTAATGTTGTTGTTAGAGTATAAATAAAATCTGTAAAATTTTAAAGCTCAAAGTTCAATGCCAAGCGAGATATTTTATTTAACAGAAGTCGCCTACATCGAACGGCCAGTTTGGACTACATCCCTCTACTTCCTTCTTTAATGACGTCACTAAAACAGTTTTTTGACTAACCTCCGCCCACAGGAATACACAAGAGTTGCGTTTGTAGAGTGTGTTTGTCGCCATGTCGTCGAAACGCTGTTATTTTCATCCCGCAGTCCAATCACCGGGTCTGATTCCGGCTCAAATTGATAGGGTAAAATTAAAGACATGTTTACAATAACACTGAGCGCGTGCATCTCCACGTTATGGTAAGAGGCGTGACCTTTCCGGGCAAGGTGCGCTAAGCCGCTGTCGAATCACAACACAGGAACCGCTGGCACAATCAGAACTCGTTACGTATTTCTGAAGGAGGGACTTCATAGAACAAGGAAGTCATCAGCCCGTTTTTATGACAGTGGAAACAGCGGTATACAGATAAGTAAATTATGTGAAAATTACTGTGTTTTTTTACACGCGAAACATGAACACATGTTATATTGCACACTATAAACACAATCAAAGCTTCAAAAAACCACGAAAAACGGGACCTTTAACATTGTATGGGTTTGTTTTGTATGAACATACTGTATTCATTACATTTTTGCAGGTCTTAAGGCCTGTTCACGCCAAGAACGATAACTATGATGATAACTATATTATCGTCCACACCAGCGGACAATATTGTTCTGTTTATTCTAAGTGCTTGTCTGTCACATTAAATACTCAAGCTCATTACAGGAGGATGGATTCTGATTGGCTGTCAATGTTTTTAATCATTCATCAACTGGAAAAAATGGTTCTGAAAGTGATTCCAAAGATACCGTTTACAGTTATCATTACAGTTGTGGTGTGAACTCTGCTATTCTTAAATATTGAGAACAATTTTTAGAACTATATCTTTATCTTTATAGTTATCTTCCTTGGTGTAAACGGGCCTTTAAAGTTTTATTTTAAAATCTCTGCAGACACCCTGTAAATATATTGTAAACCGTGTGTGGTGGTTCAGTTTTTTGTGGTTCTCATGTGTAAGTTTTTTGTAGTTTTTTGTGGTCCTGATGTGGATGCGATGAATGTTTGTCAGTCTGTTCTTCACCAAGTGCCAGATGAGCATTCATCAGTCTCCATGGCATCTGTCTTTTTTAACCACGCGAGTCAGAGTCTGTTCCCGTCATTCTAACAGCCTGCCATTTCTCTCAGGTCAAGAACATCTTTTACCACTGCGTGAAGGATGCCGTGGGAACATTAAAGAGGTGCTGCGCAGAGGAGGAGGAGGAAGAGGAGACGAACTCATGACACCCGTCGACACGTTCCCCCAAATATGCACACTAACGCTCACACCGCGAACCTCCAGTGCCAAGCAGAGAAAAAAAAAACACCAGGAAACTGTATTTATTTGTTACTGACACCATAGCAGTATAGCCCATCAGGATGACTGTGATCGAAACGCCACACATCTGAAGATAATCTGACAGTGCCGCTGTCCCAACTAGTGTTTGTTTGTTTGTCTGTTTGCTTTCGTTCCCCTTTTGTTCTTTCCTACTGTATAGTTTCAGTGGAGAATCATATTTATTTTCAGGAGTTCTGCTCTGTTCTCGATCAAATGTAAATGTGACTTGTACAGTTTGCTAATGGATTTCTGATGCCGCTCACTACTTTGGAGACTTGGAGTTACTGTGAGAGAGATCCGCTGTCTCATGTCCTCATGCCATATCTTTTGAGAAAAAGAACTGCCAAACAATTGTAAACATTGTAAAGTTCTATTATGTAAAGAAAGACTTAATGAATAACACACTTCAGCATTTTATTAAGAAGTATTCACTGTAAAATGGAGACATTTACAAAAAAAAAAAGTTGTAATTTATTTAAGAAAACTCTCATTTCTGCTTTTTATGTTCAGATTTACTATGGTGAACTTTTGAAGTTCGATGGAAAAAGGAAATCGTACTATGCTGTGTAAATATATACATATATATACATTCACTGATGTATTTTTTTAAACATGGCTTGCTTCAATTTAAAATTTTAAAGTGCAAGTGTTACATGCTTTGTACATTGAAGTTCAAAGGGGTTTTACATTTTCCATTAAAATGGATTTATCAAATATCTGCCTGCCTTTTGCCTTATTGACCAGCTGAAACGGAAATTCATTATGCAAGGAATAATTGATGACGGGTCGTTGAATCCTTAAAAAATAATGCACACCCGAGGTGGTAATGTGGCCACGACACATATATATATATATATATATATATATATATATATATATATATATATATATATATATATATATATATATATATATATATATATATATATATATATATATACACACACACACACACACACACTACTGGGCTGTTGAATGCTCGAATCTGATTGGTTGACCAACATTCTAAGGTGTTCAATTATTTTCAGGGAAACGAATAAAATCAAATTCTGTATTTGCTGCCCAATAGACATTGCCCACTTTTGAATACATGCTGTCATTCATAGATTGGCCACCAGATGACGCTATTGAGGAAATTTAGTAATGCAATCACAAACATTTGAAGTTCTCTCCTATGGGCTTACAGTTTAATCATGTTTTATAAAAACATAAAAATGAAGTACAATTTTTTTTTTTTTTGTACATTTAGTATAAGTGAGTAAGTTGACAAGAACTATAGGAAATTGACACGCTATACTACATCTACATCTTTTGAACTTTATTTTATAATTATGAATGCAGCTTTTATGAGCTCATATTTAAAAGAGAGCCAGCCTGGAATATTTGTACTATTAAAAATTCATTATCAAAAATGAAAATGAAGAAAATATTTTAAATAATATAATTCAATAGCCTCCAACTGTGTACAGTTGCCAGGCAGCACAGAAATTAGTGCATTAACACAGAATTCATCAAATGTGCAGTCACAAATGTGTACCACTTTGTTGCGTTACAAATGGTTTTGAATGTTGCTCATCTGATCAACTTTTATTAGTTGATTGTATTAATAGAGTATAACAGCAAAACCAGCAGGTGGACAAACGACTCAGATTTATGCTTCCACTTGTTAAAATCTTTAATGCTTGTCAGAACAAGTAAACTCACAAAAGAATTATACATAAATTCTTGTTTTCAATATCTTAATCATGTACGTACAGCTACTGTAAAACAGCCATTCATGCATCAAAACACTTTCGTCATATGATTTTCATTGATTTTTACATCATAAAACAAAATGCAAAATAACAAAACAATCTGATGCACCCTGATTACTGTGGTAAACCAGTAATTAAACATTGAATTTAAAAAAATAATAATAATAATAATAATAATAATAAAAAGAGCAAAATGTGGATTTGGTTCCCTCTTCATGACACAAATACGAGCCATAAATTCATCTCTTCCCAGGCGCGTCTGGCACATGTTGGTACGCTTTTGATTAGTGTGAGGAGTGAACCTGGTTTATTGTTAGACAATGTATGATTGTGCAATCAGTTACCTGAAAATATTAGCATCGTGATCCAGACGATCCTTGATTGATGAGTACAATACAAAATGAAGCTTCAAAAGAACTAAAGACAACATCCTCAGTTCATCCAGAGTTCACACAGGTCCTGATGTGGACAACGCCATTCCTATGCTGTTGGCATTGGGTCTGAAGAATGACACAGCTGAGCAGGAAATAGTAGAGATGACAAACAAAGAAGTGATACTGTAGCACTCGACATGATTATTGCTTATAGTTCTGAATGCAATAGTTTCAGTCCCAAAAGTCCCTTACTCTATAGAAATAATCCAAGGTTATTAGCACGGCTGTTTTCGGTGTTGCTACAAATCGTCCAGGGTGGCGATCTGGCAGAGATGACATCATGACTTCGTACTAGTCTACAGGACTTCTGCAATAAGGCAAAACAAGTGCTGCAAGCTGGTTATCTGTGTGCGGAAACAGAATGCATAACTAATTGCATTGATGCCTCTTGGCTTCCTCTATGCCCTAAATCTGCGCTGTTGATAGACTGAAACTGCATGAACACCAACATCGATGTGCTAATCGACAGGTACTGCACAAAACCCTCACACACACACACACACACACACACACACACATTATGGATGTAGTTCACAGTGTCTGTGTAGGAAATAGTTCAATTCAAAGTGGGATTTTGCTGATAAAAAGTCTGATAACAATGTCCGACAGAATCTGTTTGTCTCCAATATCCCTTCTCACTCGTACGTCGTAACAAAAAAACGCGTTAGAAATGTTCAAAAAGGCACACGTACTTCAAAAAGAGTTGTTTTCTTTCTTCGTATAGCCAATCGCTACGGGCGCCACTGAGAAAAGTTGTGAACCAAACCTACTGACGGCTGCGTGAACCATCATTTACGCCACCGAAGCGCCGCGCGTTCGCTGGCACTCGATGGCGATCGAAGTCTCCCTTTGGTGCGTGTTTTGAGCGCGAGCGGTCACAGCTTCTCGCCGTCCAGCAGCTCCTGCAGTTCCTGCTGGATGTCCTCAGGAAGTTCCAGACCGGGCAGGTCTTCCAGAGGGATCTCCTGAGTGGGCATCTCCAGCGGAGGGAGCTGTGGGATGGGAATGTCCTTCGCCTTGCGCTCCTCGGCCGGCTGTGGAAGCACCCATAGCTCCGACTTCTCCACGAAGTCAGCGTCGGCGTAGTGCTCCTTCTTCAGCCGCACGTTCTCCGCCCGCAACCGCTCGTTCTCCTGTTTCAGCCGCTCGTTATCAGACACCAGGCGGTCCACGAGTTTGCGCAGGTCATCGATGGTGGTCTGCTGCTCTTCCAGCCGGGTTTTGTCGTCTTTCTGGGCCTTACTGCCTGTGCAGGGCTCTGGGACGGTGCCTTTGTTCTTCAGGAGGTACAGCCAGGTGTCGTACTCGCGTTCGGAGGGTTGGGAGATGTCTGCGGCCGTTCCGGCAGGCTGTAGGTAGCGGCGTGGCGTCTGGTCTGAGGCGGGGGCGTGCTGGAGCGTTCTGGGCTTGTCTCTCGCTTAGCTCGCTTCCATCGCTCCTCGATCAGCCTCTGCTGCTTGATGTGACTTTCCCTCTGAAGCTCCAGGGACAACCGAGCCTACGTAGGAGAGAAATATCTTAACATCTCAAGAACTGATGCACACCGCAAAATAATTAAAAAAATAAAATACCAGGCGTACCTGTTCACACTCAGTGAGCTTCATGGCCTCCTTGAGAAGTTCTGTGGAGAAAAGACAGGTTATTTAAAGGGTTAGTTCACCCAAAAAGATCTTTTTGATGAAATCTGAGAGCTTTCTGTCCCTCCATTGACAGCTAAGCAGCTGATACTTTGATGCTTCAAAAAGTTCATAAAGAGATTGTAAAACTAATCCATATGAATTGAGCGGTTTATTCCCAATTTTCTGAAGAGACACGATCACTTTATATGATGAACAGATTTAATTTAGGCTTTTATTCACATATAAACATTCATCAACTCACACTTCAGTTGTGATAAATGGAAGCTCAAGCATGTTTGCTTTAAGTGTGAGAACCGATGAGGATCATTCTTGTGTTACGCAGCAGGTTTGAGCTTCCACAAGAAATTTGATCTCCGCGCATCAAGCAGGTTCGGTTGAGCTTCTGTTTATGTACGCTGATCAATATGTTTATATGTGAATAAAAGCCTAAATTCAATCTGTTCATCATATAAATCTATCGAGTCTCTTCAGAAAATTTGAACTAAACCACTCAATTCATATGGATTAGTTTTACGATCTCTTTATGAACTTTTTGAAGCATCAAAGTGGTAGTTGCGTAGCTGTCCATGGAGGGACAGAAATCTCTCAGATTTCATCAAAAATCATTTGTGTTCCAAAGATGAACGAAAGTCTTACAGGTTTTGGAACGACATGAGGGTGAGTAAATGATGACAGGATTTTCATTTTTGGGTGAACTAACCCTTTAAGCGAAAGCTTCCAGGGCTGGTTTCTCAATCACAGGTTGAGCCCAGTGCTAGTCGTAGATTATACAAGAATTTTCATTACAAGAATTTGTGAGACAAACCTAAGGAGACTGAAGCCCTATTTGTATTCAGACAAGTTATTGTTTCTCTTGGGGACATCATAAAATTTCAGCATTTACATGGGCTAGTCTATGATTTTATTGCCGTCCAAATCCAGAAAGTTTGTGTTTTTCTCCCACCACACGAAAAATTACTGCTTTCTCACAAACACCGAAAGTCGTATAGTAATTTAATTACTGTCCAAATTCACATCTGTAAGTTTACAAGAAGGGATCAATCCAAAAGGCATTTTGCAAATCCTTTTTCACCACTACCAAGCACCGTACGATAACTCTTGTTTGTACACATTTGAAATATGGGGACTTTTATTACTGGAATGCTGGAAACTGTTTTCAAGAATAATATTACATCACCACTCCACTACAGCGAATTAAGAAGGAAAAGAAAAGCAAAGTCACATAGGGCTGCATCGATTAATCGCGATTAATCTTTTGCAAAATAAAAGTCTGTGTTTACGTAATATATATGTGTGTGCTCTGTGTATAATAATTATGTATATATAAATACACACACATTCATGTATATATTTAAGAAAAATGTTATATTTATATATAAAATATTTATGTTTATATGTAATATAAAATATATATATTTATAATACATGCATATATTTCTAAACTTTATACCTGTATGTGTGTGTATTTATATATACATAATTATTATACACAGAACACACACATATATTACGTAAACACAGACTTTTATTTTGCAAACGATTAATCGCGATTAATTGTTGCAGCCCTAAAGTCACATTTTCAAACTGGCCATTAATATAGTACGCAATCATTTTTAAAAAATATTTATCTACATTTATGTAAACTTGCACAACTAATAATTTTAATAGTCGAAAGTGCTGTATGTGCTAAAAAATATGTATGTAATGTAGTTATGTAAAAAATAACTTATTACTGCTAATTTCCACATTTTTAAAAATTACATTGATCATTTTGAGAAACAAAATGTAAGAGAGAAAACAATTTAAATTTTATTGTGTCACTTTAAATAATTAATAATACAATATTATTTTCCTATTATTAAATTAATATGAATAACAGACATTTTGTTTACCACTGTGAATAATTTGCCATCTGAAAGCATGAGTTTTTTTTCATTAAGGTGCCATGCAAATGCATTTTTATAGACGTCCCCATAAGAAATAATAACCATCCGAATAGAGTTTAAAACAGAAACCAACCTGCAGCTTTCCTGTGGCAGGAGATGGCATCTTCAAACTTCCCAGCAGCCAGCAAGCGGTCTGCTTTCCTGCATTGTTGATGGGCCTGAAAGAGACGATATAACCTATTCCATTGTTTCATCATGTGTTTGTTAACATTTAGAACTAACGACAGGACAGACCATCAATGACAGCTCATTACCTGCTTCTAGCAGAGGTGTCCACACTCGGTCCTGCAGAGTTTAGCTCCAGCTTGCCTCAACACTCCTACCAGGAAGTTTCGAGTATGCCTAGTAAGAGCTTGATTAGCTGGTTCAGGTGTTTAAATTGGGTTGGAGCTAAACTTTGCAGGACGGCTCCCTCCAGGAGCAGGATTGGACACCCCGGCTCTAGAGTATTTCTCCTGGTTAACTCTGAAAGGATTAGATGAACGTTCATGTAGCTTCAATCACAACAGAAGGGGATCTAAACTGATGTGACTGCATCTGTCATGTGAATCGCTTCTATTTTCTACTGTATTTCACCAAGCTGGGAATGACTGGGAAGTAGTTTTGTGCTCAAACTCTCCATTGTTAACCTCATTTCACAAAGGACTACATGAAATGTGAAGCCAGATTTCTCATGTAGCCCTACTTAACTTTTAATTACACACCCAGTCAATCATAAACATCAAAGTATTTATCCCAAAGCACAAGTATCCAATGTTTACAGTGGGGTTCAAAAGTCTGAGACCACACTGAAAACCTGACATCCAAAATTGAATTTATAGGATCATATGAACTCTTTGTTCAGATGCTCAGATGTTCTTGCTCCATTGACCCTCGTGAAAAACAAGTGAACTTAAGTGAACGACTGCGGCATAATAAAAGTTCTGCTGCTCGTGAGGCGTGTGTTGCACAATCGCTCCAGCGGCCTCGTTCAGCTCCCACAACACTCGGTCCTGCTCTGCTTCATACTACAGTAATGTTAATAATCGCATCCATGAACATGATTTCTTCCTGAGTCCTATCCCTATTCTTTTCCACCGTCCGTTGAGGTGAAGACCACATGTCCCAAGATTCCACACTCAACCTTGGCATCATCAAGCTACGCTATTGTATTGAATAGGCCTCTAGCGACCTCTAAAATATTACATATTGCACCTTTAATTGTACTACAGAGAGTTTTGAAGAGACATAACAGCACATCATTAGCTACCTTAAGGCCTGCCCTTTTAATCTTCCATAGTGCAATATATTGTATTTTTTCTGAATAACAAAGAAATGAGTAGAAATTAATAGTTGCCATATCGTTAGCCTCATAGCATAATTGCCTAAGTATCATTTGAAAATGAATGACTTAGGCAATTATGCTATGAGGCTAACGATATGGCAACACCGTACCATAAAGAGTTAAAGAGAGTTTCATTGCTTTTTTCTTAACACACTTAAGTTTACTTTAGAAAGGCGTATTAGTAATAATTTCAAATCAAACATTTACTTTAAGGTACATTTTCAATTATTTTAAGTCTTTCATCACACTTCAAGTACACTTATTTTGATGTGTTGACTAACATGACATACAAGTTCCAATAGAAACAGCAAATTTTACACTTTAACCAGATTTAAAAGACAACAGAATTATGAAATTATGTATAAAGATGTACTTACTTCCTACTCAAGTGGGTTAAAAAAGCGCTCTGATCTTCAACTACTTAAATTAATATAAATGTAATCTAAAATACAGTTTCAATTTAATTGTAAATAACATGCAATTAAGTGTCCAGAAAAAATATTCACTTTGCATATTTTCTTTCACAATGTACTATTTACATATTGAGTACTCTTTTTAAAAGTATGTTAAAGTGTACTTCCTTTTCACAAGGGGAAGCACATGTTCATGTTCATGCTGCTGTCACTTAAGCACACCAAAGGCTTGGTTTGTTGTCTATGATGGAGGGAAATACCCCCTGGACTTCTGAAACGAATTAGGAATAAATTAAAAGGTGCAGACGGGTTGATGAAGGGATGCTGGAAGAATTGTCACTGGAGCCATGCAATATGTCTAGTCTGCATTACTTACTAAATATATTATTTTATATATCATATAAATGTATATTGTATTATATAATATTTTTATTTTCTATTATTTTTCATTTATTAAGTTATATATATATATATATATATATATATATATATATATATATATATATATATATATATACACACACACAATATTATAATATAGCTAGCTAAAAGAGAGAGAGATATGTGTCCAAAAAAAATTATTTTATCTTTGTTAGACCGAGAATAAAATTTACAATGAAAAACTGTATTGAATTAAAAAAAAAAAAAAGTTATCTCAGGAGCATCTTTCAATAACGTACTGTCATAAATGTCATACGACTCGAGGAAATAAATCACACATTTAGAGTCATGTGTCAGTGAAGTACGTGTGTTTGTTTGTTTAAAGGTGATCAGCTGTCAGCAGTAAACAAACACACATATGGAGACTAACTGAGACAAGACTAAATTAAAAACTGAACACGGTTAATACGAAGCCTTCGCATCACGGTTCAAGGATTTAAAGCCCCGGGTAATAAAGGGCCGCACGTGTTTCCGGACAGGTGAACCTCTTCGCAGCCTTATTTTAATTTGTTCAGAGATTATATGCGGCTAAGCTAACAGCAGCTAGCATGCTAATGTGGCTTGTAAACAAACACTTACGAGATTGAGAGGACTGTCCAGCACCTCCATTCCTTCATCGACTACAGCCTCAACTACACGAGAGACTCATTGGCACATTATTGTGTTTATTCCGGGACCAGAGACTCTGGTTTCACCGGTTACTGATCCACTGCTACAATAGACGAGCAAAAACAACAACTTCCCCCTCCGCGACGTCACCGCCGCGTCACATTACAATGAGGTGCGTGTCGTGAGAACGCAGTTCCTTTCGTCATTTCTACTTACAGTTTTTCACAATTACTAAGACGCATTTCGAGAAACCTTGAACCATTTTCTCACGACATTAAACACAAAACCATATCTTCAAACTACATTCACAAAACTACTGACCCTTCTGGCAAAATCACTTCAAAACGATTTCAGATCATATCATACACGCTTCAGAAAATATACACACTACAGAGCCTTCATTAGACAGTACATCAAAAATGGAGGACACGTCATCTAGAACATGAGGTTATGGGAGAAAAAAGGCATATTGCATGCAGTAAACAAATTTTGCAGTTATATTAAAAAGTAGGTCTAATCAAAGCCCCTGTAAACAGAACGTTCCCCAAACGTTCCCATATGGTTCGCGTTTGGTTATTTTTTGGGGGAACCAAACAAGAAAGTTCTGGGAAGGTTCTCTATTGGTTCCTTTTTTGTAACATAAAGAGAACTTTTTTGGGGTTCATTTTACAACCTAAGGAGAATGTTCCCCTAACCTAAAGGGAACATTCTATTTATGTAAAGAAAACTTTCCTGGCTAACCAACTGGGAACGTTAGAATCTTTGTTCTGGGAACCAGAAACTAACGCTCCTGGAACGTTCTGGGAACCAAAAATTGTTAGCTGGGTAGTAATGTGAATATATTGTGTCACTGTCTGATCAGGGACAAAATGTGTCCTACACACAAAATCCCTCTTTATGTTACAAATAAATAAATTCATCAAAATTAAAATACTTAAAAAGTTACATCTAAAGGAAATCTGGATATTCAGGACATTCGTTGCTTTTATTTTTAAACAATTTTGTTATTATTTAAATACATGCTCTATACTTAAAAAAAAACAAAAAAACAAAAAAAAACATGTAGGCCTAATTTAGCCTGTCCTCAGCATGAGGTCACAATGTAAAATTGCCAAACAAAGTGTTAAAAAAAAATGCAACAAATTCACAAATATACATTTAAATTGAAAGACAGAGACCTGTAATATATCAAACAATACAAAAAGTAAGTCTTGAATTATATTTTCCATTAAAAAATGCCTATCAAAGTTGTGTTCTCACTTTACGTCAACTCCGTCAGGATTTTTATAATTCTGAATAAATCAGGCAGTGTCATGGTCTCTTTAACTCTGAGGAGCACTTACTATTTCCTGCTCATTGTGGATCTCACAGTAGGACGGTAGTGTTGAAGTCTCTGCAGTCACAGCTTTAACATGTCAACTCCGTCATCGCAGTGTAATAGTTCCTGTAAATAGTTGTGTGATAAATCTTGGCATTTTTTATATGTTTATTAAGGCAGCTACAACTGAGAAAGAAAACAAAACTGCTCCATTGTACAACATTAAGGTTAAGGTGGAAAGAAATTAAGTTTTGTCAACTCTGTCAGGTTTTATGTCTGATGGTTGACTTTTTTTCTCAAAAAGTCTATATAATGTGATTTAATATGTTTTTTGCATATGGGGTATTCTTCTAATGTTGTTTCATGATTCTGTTTACATATACTGTATATTTGGCCCCCCAGCTGGACCTTTGTCAACTCTGTCACTATTTGTCAACACGTCAGTATTTGTCAACTTTGTCAATATTTGTCAACACGTCAGTATTTGTCAACTTTGTCAGTATTTGTCAACACTGTCAGTATTTGTACTCCTTCAGTATTTGTCAACTTTGTCAGTATTTGTCAACACGTCAGTATTTGTCAACTTTGTCAGTATTTATCAACACTGTCAGTATTTGTCAACTTTGCCATTTTTGTCACCTCCGTCAGTATTTGTCAACTTTGTCAGTATTTGTCACCTCCGTCAATATTTGTCAACTTTGTCAGTATTTGTCAACACTGTCAGTATTTGTCAACTTTGTCAGTTTTTGTCACCTCCGTCAGTATTTGTCAACTCCGTCAGTATTTGTCAACTCCTTCAGTATTTGTCAACTCCATCAGTATTTGTCAACTTTGTCAGTATTTGTCAACTCTGTAAGTATTTGTCAACTCCGTCAGTATTTGTCAACATTGTCAGTATTTGTCAACTCTGTCAGTATTTGTCAACTCCGTCAGTATTTGTCAACTCTGTCAGTATTTGTCAACTCCGTCAGTATTTGTCACCTCCGTCAGTATTTGTTAACTCTGTCAGTATTTGTCAACTTTTTCAGTATATGTCAACTCCGTCAGTATTTGTCAACTTTGTCAGTATTTGTCAACTCTGTAAGTATTTGTCAACTCCGTCAGTATTTGTCAAAACTGTCAGTATTTGTCAACTCCATCAGTATTTGTCAACTCTGTCAGTATTTGTCATCTCCGTCAGTATTTGTCAACTCCGTCAGTATTTGTCAGCTCCGTCAGTATTTGTCAACTCCGTCAGAATTTGTCAACACTGTCAGTATTTGTCAACACCGTCAGTATTTGTCAACTCTGTCTGTATTTGTCAACTCCGTCAGTATTTGTCAACTCCGTCAGTATTTGTCAGCTCCGTCAGTATTTGTCAACACGTCAGAATTTGTCAACACCTTCAGTTTTTGTCAACTCTGTCAGTATTTGTCAGCTCTGCCAGTATTTGTCAACTACGTCAGTATTTGTCAACTCTGTCAGTATTTGTCAACACTGTCAGTATTTGTCAACTCCGTCAGTATTTGTCAACTCTGTCAGGTTTTATGTCTGATGGTTGACTTTTTTTCTCAAAAAGTCTATATAATGTGATTTAATATGTTTTTTGCATATGGGGTATTCTTCTAATGTTGTTTCATGATTCTGTTTACATATACTGTATATTTGGCCCCCCAGCTGGACCTTTGTCGACTCTGTCAGTATTTGTCAACACGTCAGTATTTGTCAACTTTGTCAGTATTTGTCAACTTTGTCAGTATTTGTCAACTTTGTCAGTATTTGTCAACACGTCAGTATTTGTCAACTTTGTCAGTATTTGTCAACACTGTCAGTATTTGTACTCCTTCAGTATTTGTCAACTTTGTCGGTATTTGTCAACACGTCAGTATTTATCAACTTTGTCAGTATTTGTCAACACTGTCAGTATTTGTCAACTTTGCCATTTTTGTCACCTCCGTCAGTATTTGTCAACTTTGTCAGTATTTGTCACCTCCGTCAATATTTGTCAACTTTGTCAGTATTTGTCAACACTGTCAGTATTTGTCAACTTTGTCAGTTTTTGTCACCTCCGTCAGTATTTGTCAACTCCGTCAGTATTTGTCAACTCCTTCAATATTTGTCAACTCCTTCAATATTTGTCAACTCTGTCAGTATTTGTAAACTCCTTCAGTATTTGTCACCTCCATCAGTATTTGTCAACTCTGTCAGTATTTGTCAACTTTTTCAGTATATGTCAACTCCTTCAGTATTTGTCAACTCCGTCAGTATTTGTCAACTTTGTCAGTATTTGTCAACTCCGTAAGTATTTGTCAACTCCGTCAGTATTTGTCAACTCTGTCAGTATTTGCCAACTCCGTCAGTATTTGTCAACACTGTCAGTATTTGTCAACTCCGTCAGTATTTGTCACTTCCGTCAGTATTTGTTAACTCTGTCAGTATTTGTCAACTTTTTCAGTATATGTCAACTCCTTCAGTATTTGTCAACTCCGTCAGTATTTGTCAACTTTGTCAGTATTTGTCAACTCTGTAAGTATTTGTCAACTCCGTCAGTATTTGTCAAAACTGTCAGTATTTGTCAACTCCGTCAGTATTTGTCAATTCTGTCAGTATTTGTCAACACTGTCAGTATTTGTCAACTCCATCAGTATTTGTCAACTCTGTCAGTATTTGTCAGCTCCGTCAGTATTTGTCAACTCCGTCAGAATTTGTCAACACTGTCAGTATTTGTCAACACCGTCAGTATTTGTCAACACCGTCAGTATTTGTCAACACGTCAGTATTTGTCAACTTTGTCAGTATTTGTCAACACTGTCAGTATTTGTCAACTTTGCCATTTTTGTCACCTCCGTCAGTATTTGTCAACTTTGTCAGTATTTGTCACCTCCGTCAATATTTGTCAACTTTGTCAGTATTTGTCAACACTGTCAGTATTTGTCAACTTTGTCAGTTTTTGTCACCTCCGTCAGTATTTGTCAACTCCGTCAGTATTTGTCAACTCCTTCAGTATTTGTCAACTCCATCAGTATTTGTCAACTTTGTCAGTATTTGTCAACTCTGTAAGTATTTGTCAACTCCGTCAGTATTTGTCAACACTGTCAGTATTTGTCAACACTGTCAGTATTTGTCAACTCTGTCAGTATTTGTCAACTCTGTCAGTATTTGTCAACACTGTCAGTATTTGTCAACTCATTCAGTATTTGTCAACTCCGTCAGTATTTGTTAACTCTGTCAGTATTTGTCAACTTTTTCAGTAATATTGTCAACTCCTTCAGTATTTTGTCAACTCTGTCAGTATTCGTCAGCTCTGCCAGTATTTGTCAACTACGTCAGTATTTGTCAAAACTATCAGTATTTGTCAACTCCGTCAGTATTTGTCAACACTGTCAGTATTTGTCAACACTGTCAGTATTTGTCAACTCCGTCAGTATTTGTCAACTCCGTCAGTATTTGTCAACTCCGTCAGAATTTGTCAACACTGTCAGTATTTGTCAACACTGTCAGTATTTGTCAACTCCGTCAGTATTTGTCAGCTCCGTCAGTATTTGTCAACACCGTCAGTATTTGTCAACACGTCAGAATTTGTCAACACCTTCAGTTTTTGTCAACTCTGTCAGTATTCGTCAGCTCTGCCAGTATTTGTCAACTACGTCAGTATTTGTCAACTCTGTCAGTATTTGTCAACACTGTCAGTATTTGTCAACTCCATCAGTATTTGTCAACTCTGTCAGGTTTTATGTCTGATGGTTGACTTTTTTTTCTCAAAAAGTCTATATAATGTGATTTAATATGTTTTTTGCATATGGGGTATTCTTCTAATGTTGTTTCATGATTCTGTTTACATATACTGTATATTTGGCCCCCCAGCTGGACCTTTGTCGACTCTGTCAGTATTTGTCAACAATTCAGAATTTGTCAACACTGTCAGTATTTGTCAACACCGTCAGTATTTGTCAACACGTCAGTATTTGTCAACTTTGTCAGTATTTGTCAACACTGTCAGTATTTGTACTCCTTCAGTATTTGTCAACTTTGTCAGTATTTGTCAACACTGTCAGTATTTGTCAACTTTGCCATTTTTGACACCTCCGTCAGTATTTGTCAACTTTGTCAGTATTTGTCACCTCCGTCAATATTTGTCAACTTTGTCAGTATTTGTCAACACTGTCAGTATTTGTCAACTTTGTCAGTATTTGTCAACTTTGTCAGTTTTTGTCACCTCCGTCAGTATTTGTCAACTCCGTCAGTATTTGTCAACTCCTTCAGTATTTGTCAACTCCATCAGTATTTGTCAACTCTGTCAGTATTTGTCAACACTGTCAGTATTTGTCAACTCCTTCAGTATTTGTCACCTCCGTCAGTATTTGTTAACTCTGTCAGTATTTGTCAACTTTTTCAGTATATGTCAACTCCTTCAGTATTTGTCAACTCCGTCAGTATTTGTCAACTCTGTAAGTATTTGTCAACTCCGTCAGTATTTGTCAACACTGTCAGTATTTGTCAACTCTGTCAGTATTTGCCAACTCCGTCAGTATTTGTCAACACTGTCAGTATTTGTCAACTCCGTCAGTATTTGTCAGCTCCGTCAGTATTTGTCAACACCGTCAGTATTTGTCAACACGTCAGAATTTGTCAACACCTTCAGTTTTTGTCAACTCTGTCAGTATTTGTCAGCTCTGCCAGTATTTGTCAACTACGTCAGTATTTGTCAACTCTGTCAGGTTTTATGTCTGATGGTTGACTTTTTTTCTCAAAAAGTCTATATAATGTGATTTAATATGTTTTTTGCATATGGGGTATTCTTCTAATGTTGTTTCATGATTCTGTTTACATATACTGTATATTTGGCCCCCCAGCTGGACCTTTGTCGACTCTGTCAGTATTTGTCAACAATTCAGTATTTGTCAACTTTCTCAGTATTTGTCAACTTTCTCAGTATTTGTCAACACGTCAGTATTTGTCAACTTTGTCAGTATTTGTCAACTTTGTCAGTATTTGTCAACACGTCAGTATTTGTCAACTTTGTCAGTATTTGTCAACACTGTCAGTATTTGTACTCCTTCAGTATTTGTCAACTTTGTCAGTATTTGTCAACACTGTCAGGTGAAGGTTTTTGTTAATTTTGAAAGAAATGTCTTATTCTTTTTTCAATTTTTTGTGTTAAAATATTAAAACATCAACTGAACTACATGATATCATGTCTGATTTACCTAATAACATTGGTTATTATGTTTAATATTAAAAAGGAGGTTAGGGAATTAAGGAATTTAGGAACTGAATTGTTCATAATAACCCTAACCCAAGAAAAAAATGAGAGAATTTATTTTTTTCACTTAGCTCCTTTACTGAACACCATTATTACTATAATAAATATATAAACATTATTATTGTTGTAAGACTGTTGTTGGATGGATCAAATTAAAATATCATGCTTTTTAATGTGTCTGACGGAGTTGACACAAATTAAGTTCTGAAGTGAATAAATGTACATTTTTAGAAAAAACATTTTCAGAAAAACCTGTTCCCTTACATGGTTCATTAGCTAATATGTCAGTTAAAAAATAATGTATTATTAAATTATAAAAACTAACTTCTAAAACATGTTTTGTCCCTTATCTCAAGAATCAGTGACATACTGTATGTCGGCTACTGGAGATATACAGTATTGTATTATTGAATATTGTATAATATTGAATTTCTGTATATTCAGCACTTGCACACTGTAAGATGCAGTAGTCAAACTGCAAAAGCCCTAAAGGTCAAAGAAAACTCTAAATAAAAAGCATGTTACAGTACGCTCAAAACAGATGTGCAGTTGCAAAATCACGGTCAATGAGAGATTCATTCTGCCTCATTCTTCTGCTTAGATGAAACCTTGTTCAAATTCTGTTCTGGAGTTCTGTGATGTCACCTCACCGCTAGAGGGTGCTTTTGTCCTAGAAATCACTAACAAAAAGGATTACAGCGTTTCTTGGGCGTCGTGGTAACATATTAGGGCACTGTAGTTTTGTTGTTGTTTTTTGGGACCATGTTTCCTTTTTTGACCTGTATATGTACTCTGAAGTCCCTGTATATATGATATATAAACGCATTGTTTTCTGATGTCATAACTGTACTATGTAATGTAGCCTATAAGTGATGTGTAAGAGTACTTTAAATCAGCAACATAACAACAAAGCAATAAAGATAAAAGTATATTTTTGCTATATGATAATATTATTTTGGTATAAATATTAATATAATTTAACAAATATTCACATAAAATAATATAAAGGCACATATTACGTGGTTCCAGTGTCTTCTGGCTTCCCTTCATCAGCCCATCTTCACATTATTAATTCATTTAAGAAGTTCCTCCATCATAGACAGCAAGTCAATGTTACATTTATCGGCAAATAAATACAGTAGTGGTCAAAAGTGATGTCCAGAGGGGATATTTATTTTTAATGGCCCTACAAGTTTAATTAAACCATCAAAAGATAAGGAAAATAGTTTGTATTTTTTAAATATTTTAAATATGAGGGAAGAACAAAACACTAAACTTGGTTAGGGTATTTATCTGACAAAATGTTTTTTGCAAATAAATAAATAAAAAACTACAGGTTTTATTTCAGGTTTTATTTTTTCAGAAAACCAAAAGGTTCACAGGAAAAACCATACTACAATTGTGTTTTCATAATTTATTTGTATGAAAGCCTGGTCAAAAATGATGTCCGCAAAAAGTTTCATTGCATTATGAAAAATAAAACAATTGACTCCAAACACAACTACAAAACCTTTACCATATTTTTAATAAGCTATCATTTGAATAAAGGGTGAAGATGTCAATTTTCCTAGGCTGGACTTCACTTTTGCCCACTACTGTATGTTTTCTTTTATTTCACTAAATGATCAGATTAACGTGAACTAGCGAATGTAAATGCAAAATAAGTTGAAAAAAATGCTGAAAAAGTGCTGAAAAAAATAATTGTTAGGTAAAATGTACTTAATGTGTTCACGTTGTATTGTAAAATACTTTTGCTGCTGAAGTGGGATATGGCTTCGGACAGGTGTCTGCTATCCCTGGATATGTGTCATGCATCACTCAGACACTTTGGCCGACGTAATAATGTAAAAAGCACTGAATCTATGTGATATATGTACATCAAAGACACAGGCAGCATCACATGCTCTGTTTTCTCTGGAGATTCCTTGCACGGCATAATGTTTTGTTCATTCAAAGAGTGCACTTACTGGCCAGTGACATCATCAGCTCAAGTACTTTGTTTTTGTTGTCAAGTGCCACTTGCTTTACCCAAATGCTCTTCATTTACTACTAATAGTGAGCAGAAGCAGATCTGATACAGCTTCATGAATCACAGCCTAAACACCGGCCTGCCATATTACAGTTTCATATAAGAACCTTTGATCAGCCCTTTGCTGCATTTGTTTGATTTACATTCAAATGATATTACAATATATTGCTCAGAAGTTACTCTTTCATGAGACGGTAGTCATTGACTTCCATCATTTTTTTGTTCCATAGATTGGAAGTCAGTGGTGACCATCAATGGTTTGGTTCTTCAAAATATCTTCCTCTATGTTTAGCAGAAGAAAGAAGTTCATACAGGTTTGGAATAACTTGAGGGTGAGTAAATGATGACAGAATTTTCATTTTTGGGTGAACTTTAATAGACTTTATGTTTAATTAAAGAATCAGCTTAGTCAAGTCATATTTATGTATAGAGTGCTTTATACAATACACATTGTTTCAAAGCAGCTTCACAATAATAAACTGTTGCAAAATTCATCACTTATGAAACAACTTCAATTTGAACTGTAAAGCAGCTCTACAGAAGACATTATTCAGCTCAATTAGTTCAACGTTAATTCATTTTCTCATCTGGTTCTCAAGAATAATTCCTCAGGAGAAACATAAAAAAAAGACAGAAATGAATCGACGAATGCTGATAGTTCAGACTGTTTGGTCCGGCAAGAATTTGATGAAAAATGTTTCTGAAATCTTGTTGATTGCAGATGCATTAGTGGCCGAAAGTGAAGGAAAAATGACATCTTCACCCTTTATTCAAGTGATATTAAAAATTTGTTAAAGATTTTGTAAGCATATTGCGTAGTCGTGCTTGGAGTCAATTATTTTATTTGTGATAATGCAATGAAACATGCTGTCATACACATGAATTATAAACACGTGAAAAAACAAGAGAGAACCTACGAAATATTATCTGATTATGGAAGCTTTTTTTTTCTATGCATTTTTTTGCATTTGCATTTTTGCCATATATTGTTTTCAGAAAAATACCTTAACCAAGTTTAGTGTTTTGTTCTTCCCTCATATTTAAAATATTAAAATAAAAACCATGTTGCTTATAAGTGTAAATAACCCATATTTAGCAGGACACTGCAGAGCTCTGTCTGTGTTTTGTGTACTGTATCAGAAGGCCGTTGCTGGAACGCTGTGGGTGTCCATCCAGACAACGGACAAATGTGAATCGAGTCATAACTCATTGAAAAAAGTCTGCCCGTTCATGTACGGCAGGCCACCGGAACAGAGTTTCCTTTGTTTCTGCCTCTGAGGTGCAAAGTTAGCCCGTTTTTCTCCTTCAAAGCGATCCTAACGGTCGTGTATGAGTGTGGGCTTCATTGTAAACCTGTTTCACATGCTGCTACATTTGTGTGACTGATCCTTTATTTAGCACATGAATAATGTCTTCTGAGCTGGATATTAGCTGTGATGTTCTGAAGCACCATAGTTGTTTCATGTACAGAAGAGGATTCAACCAGGACTCTTATTAATGCTGTATAGCATATGAATGTATAGCATGTATGAATGAATGTAAAGCATTGCCAGATGACCTACTGCGTGTCAAAATGTACAATGCAGTGTGTTTACTTGACTTTCCATTTCCTGTGAGAAGTACAGTATGAATCTGATATTATAATATACTGTTCAAAGGTTTGGGTTCAGCAAGTTTTTTTTTTTAAGGAAATTATGATGCCATTTATTTGCTCAAAACAATGACAAAGATATTTATAACTTTACAAAAAAAAAAAAAAAAAAAAAAAAAAACTATTTCAAATAAATGCTGCTCTTTTGATGAATTTTCTATTCATCAAAGTATCCTGAAAAAAATCCATCATGGTTTCCACAAAAAAAAAAAAAAAATAAAAAAAATTTTGCATTACAACTGTTTTCAACATTGATAATAATGAGAAATGTTTCTTGAGCAGCAGCAAATCACGTGAAGGACCGTGTGATACTGAAGACTGGAGTAATGATGCTGAAAATTCACAAAAATTTGAAATGATTAGTTAGATTTAGTTTCTAAAGTACACTCTGTGGAGAGGATAACTTGAAATAAAGAGCAAAAAGTATACATTTTGTACATATCATATTAATTACCTTTTTTATATAGTCCTGCCTCCCTTTTAATTTATTAATTTATTATTTTATTTATTTACTTATTAATTATTATTATTAATTGATGTTTAAATAATATTATTTAAATGAGGAATTAGGTGTCATTATAAGAGTTTGATATAAATATGTGAAATGTTTAACTTTTTTTATTTGTATTTTTTTTTGTATTTTTTCCTCATTTTATTTGTTTTCCCTATTTTTCATATGTAAAAGTGTTTAATTATTTATTTACTGGTTATTGTTTAAATTATTATTATTGTTTTCTTTTCTTTTCTTTTCTTTTTACTTTATATGTTGGTGATGAGTATTTCCACAAAAGGAAAAAAAAAAGTGAAAGGAAGAGAAAGTAGAAGGAAAAATAAGGAATAATAATTTTATCTTTAAAGGAAATGTTCATTTGTATAATTGGCTAAAATGTGTTTGAATTGAAAGACATCATAAAGTATAAAAAAGAGAAAATTCACAAATAAACTAGATAAATATATTAAAATATAAAACAATATATATATATATATATATATATATATATATTCAAAATATACAATTCTAAATTGAAATATTTCACAATATTAGTGTTTTTACTGTATTTTTGATCAAATAAATGCATCCTTGATGGGCATAAGTGAGTTTTTGAACTATTGAACGTTACGTGTTAACATATTGTATGATCAGATTGCCAACTGTTTAGACATTTTTACGTGAAATTGGATTAAAAAAAAACTTTCCTGGCAAGATCATAACTAATTGTATGTGACAACACTTTAATATAATACTGTTCAGACCATCATTGTAGAATAATGCCTATACTGTCACTAAAAAACAACTGTAGACAATATATTGTGCAGTAATAGTTCTGTTACGTGTGTGGCAGTCCCTGCACTTCCTGTCGCTCTTCCTCTGTCAGCATGTCACAGCAGCTGACAGCTGTGAGAGAGCGTGCCCAGTGTCCACTGGAATCTGTGTGTAGGAGGACGGCCCGTCACCTCTTTCACCTGGCTGAAGTCTGGCCTGAAAAGTAATGATGAGCCAGCCAAGCTGTAGAAGCCCCGCGGCTCCTCAGGAGCAGAATGCCGCAGCCCACACTCTGACTGCCGCTCCTCAGCCGCTCTCTTTGTCCTCCACGCTCTCCTCTGTCCCGTCACGAAGGATTCTGCTTAGAGCGGGTCTTCTGTCGACGAGCAGAGGCAGGTTCCTATGTGCTTTTGGAGCGGTTGTATGGGGAATCCCACATAGCCTCCTACACAGAGCGCCCTAAAAGACAGAAAGGGAATGTGATGGGGGTTTTGAAAGCCGCCCCCTTACACACAATGGGAACCCCACAGTGAGCTAATGTGCCTGACAAATATTCTTACACATGTTAAACTAGCAGACAGCTCTCACCGCTGTCAGGTGCTCAGCTTTCTCACAAGTGTCTCAAATGGTTATAGCCTACACCGGATAAGAAGCGTGTCTTGAAATACATCAAATTTACATTTCAGGGAAATGTTTTTCACACATTCATTGTTCAGAGTTCTGGTTATGGTCATGAAAAAAGAGACAAAAGCAACAAATGAATATATTTGGTAACACTTTATTTTCGATGGTCCACTTTAGACATTCTACTAAATGTAAGTAACGTTGCACCTACATGTCAACCAGCAGTCATGAGATTAGAGTAGACTGTCTGCTTAAAGGATTCGTTCACTTCAGAATTCAAATTTCCTGATAATTTACTCATGTCATCCAAGATGTCTATGTCTTTCTTTCTTCAGTCAAAAAGAAATTAAGGTTTTTGAGGAAAACATTCCAGGATTTTTCTCCATATAGTGGACTTCAACAGGGTTCAATGGGTTGAAGGTCCAAATTACAGTTTCAGTGCAGCTTCAAAGGGCTCTACGCAATCCCAGACGAGGAATAAGGGTCTTATCTAGTGAAACGATCTGTCATTTTCTAAATATATGTATATATATATAGAATTTGAAACCACAAATGCTTATCTTGCACTGCTCTGTGATGTGCATTATGTAATCACATTGGAAAGGTCACATATGACATAAGCAGTACCGCGGCAGGGTGAAAAACTCCATCTCATTTTCTCCTCCAACTTCAAAATCATCCAACATTGTTGTTTTAAGGTTTTTGTTTGTTTGTTTGTTTGTAAAGGGCGACTTAGTCTTTGTAAACACTTGCTCAGTACTTCTGCCTATGTCACGCGTGACCTTTACAACGTGATTACATAATGCGTGGTGCATTTGTGGTTAAAAAGTATATATATTTTTATTTCTTTTTAGAAATTGACAGATCGTTTTGCTAGAAAAGACCCTTATTCCTCGTCTGGGATCGTTTAGAGCCCTTTGAAGCTGCACTGAAACTGTAATTTGGACCTTCAACCCGTTGAACCCTGTTGAAGTCCACTCTATGGAGAAAAATCATGCATGGCTTCGTCAGGCACGATACTAGCAGGGCAGTGGGTGCCTGAGCCCTCCCAGCTCTACAGCGCCCCACAATTTTCCAATGTAAATCTGTGGTGAAAAATGGAATTGCAGCGTCCTCTAATTGAGAGCCATTGGGGCAAATTTCTGTCCCGCATATTTTCACATTACCTTACGTAAACCTCCCTCAACAAGACTATATCAAACCGCTTCAGCTATATACGAGTATACAACTGTATATTAGTCTGCATCAGGTCAGTAACTAGTTGGCATGTCTGTTCTCATGAAGCTTTGCGAATCTTTTGTTTCGAATCAGTGGTTTGGCACGTGTATCAAACTGCCAAAGTCATGTGATTTCAGTAAACAAGGCTTCCTTACATCATAAGTGTTTTCGAAATTTCAATGGTTCACCACTAGGGGGCGTGACTTTGGAAGTTTGATACACGCTCCGAACCACTTATTCGAAACAAAAGATTCATAAAGCTTCATGAAGCAGTGTTTTGAAATCGCCCATCACTAGATATTGTTTAATAAAGTTGTTATTTTGTTTTTTTGCTGCACAAAAAGTATTCTCATCGCTTCATAACATTAAGGTTGAATCACTGTAGTCACATGAACTGTTTTAAATGTTTTTAGTAGCTTTCTGGGCATTGAAAGTGTTTATTATCTTGCTGGCAATGCAGGCCTCACTGAGCCATCGGATTTTATCAAAAATATCTTCATTTGTGTTCTGAAGATGAACAAAGGTCTTACGGGTGTGGAACGACATGAGGGTGAGTAATAAATGACAGAATTTTCATTTTTGAGTGAACTAACCTCTAAGGCAATTCTAAGATAGCGTTCTATGCGTGTGTTCAGTGATTACATAAATCTTAGAAAATGTTTATCATAAGACCCAGAATCTGCCCTACTTAAATTTATGGTCTGAGTTGCTACTGCTAACCTGAACCCTACCACTTAACCGTCTACTAAACATCTACAACAGCCTACTAATAGTTTACTAAAACTCTAACAAGAGTTAGTAGCAAAGTTGCTTATAGTTAGTAATGTCTAAAGTGGACCATCGAAATAAAGTGTTACCATATATGTTTATATTAAAACAACATGTGACTGCTGTGTTAAGGTGATGATGTCAGATGTCACTGGGGTGATGACAGTATGACCTGACACAACAAATTTTATTATTTTTTTTTTTTAATTAACGAGCAGTTATGTTGTTGTTTTTAGGCATGATCCTTACTAAAGTGTTTAACTGATTTCATAACATAAAGAAAAGTATTAAGGACTTTGCAACATTATTTTATTAAGCAAATTTTATCAATATAATTCAATCATCACATTTTAGTTTAAATGTCAATGTTTAAGAATGGGTCATTGAAACACCAACTATTCTGAACGCTGCACCCTCATCTTTGACTTTTAAAAATTAAATATAGTATTCTTACCACAAAACTATTATTTCTTTCCAAACAAGGTCATAAAAATGAGAAATCCAAACAATGGAAACATCTAGTGTTTGTCACAGCCGCTCTGATTGGCTAACCGAACTGACTTGTGAGTTATTTGGCAATATGAGAAAATCAACCAAGATGAATCATTTAGTTCTCCTCTGGGTCACAGTCTGAAATCTGACAAATTGCGATTTTCACAAATCTCGACCCAGCGAATTAATAATATCATTATATTTAAAGTCTGTCAGTCTAAGTTATCGTTCTTCCTTTTTGTCGAGGGAAAAATCTTCCTGTACTTAATATCACTTATAAGGTTAATGACTCCATAAACAGCTTTTTCATATTGCACTTGAAAAAGATTCATTCGCAGAGCTATTGGTATTATTGCAGTCATAACTCTACTGACTGTAGCGGTGATAATGAAATATTAGAAATATGAATATGAAAATTTTCCTCAGGATCCTAAATAAATCTGATTGACTGAATAGATGGATGTGTTTCGTTTAGGCTGTGTCTTAGCGTTAGGAAGAGTGAAGTAAATCATGGCTTTCACTCTTGGATTGAGGATATTCAGAGCAGCACATGTACTGTAGCATCAACAATATTATGATCATGTGGACATTTACAATACAAGCCTTATTTACTCTTAGTTATACTTAGAAATAAATTCACATAGCCATTTTCTGTTTTTTTTTTTTTTCCATATCTGCAAAGATAATCATCCTTTTACAGTTAGATTTTCTTCCTTTGTGCTGTGGCCCTTGAGCCTGTTTGACTTATTCAATACATTGTGGAACGTCTCTAATAATAGAGGCAGGCAAGTATCTGAATTCAGTTTCCTGACACGGTTGACCTGATTTCAAGAAACGTGTCCACTTCTCCACCCGAGATAGCAATACAGTCGCGATCAGATGAAATAACAGGCGGAAGAAGCTTTGTTGTGGTTCACGCCGAGCAGGATGAGGAGAAGCAGGCCAGATAAGGAGAGAAAGAGAGAGAGAGAGAGAGAGAGACAGACAGAGGTGCTGGTCGAGTGGGAGACAGGAGGAAATCCCCACACTAGCCGGCCTCCCACGGACACTGCTGAGAAGTCTGCCAGTGGACCATCAGCAAACACAACTGATGGGATTTTCCTGATGCTGCAGTAGATTACTGAATAAAAGCTGCACTGCACAACATTCATTTTTTCAGTTATACTAATATTCCAAAAGAAAAGTATTTCTGTCATATTTTCTTGATAATTACACAGGCATGTGAAATACCAGCAAACATTAGGTACTTACTACACTTCCTGTCAAATGTTTGGAATAATTAAGATTTTTTTATGTTTTTTTTTTTTTTTTTTTTTTTTTTTTTATGTTTTTGACAGAGGTCTCTTATGCTCACCAAACCTAATATAACATTGTGAAATATTATTACAATCTAAAATGAATACATTTTAAAATGCAATTTTTTTCTGTGATGTAAAGCTGAATTTTCAGCATCATTACTCCAGTCTTCAGTGTCACATGATCCTTCAGATATCATTAATATGCTGATGTGCTGTTGGAAACTGTCACACTTTCGGGTGTGTGTTGCAGGCAGATAGACAGACAGATAAAGACACAGAAAGATAAAATTTCAATGCAAAGTCTAAGCCAAGCAGGCAAAGGAATCCAACAAAGGCAGAGAAACATGCCATAACGCAAATGTGACCAGACAAACACTAAATGAACAGCAGGAACTTAAATACACAATGGTGATGAGCTAAATGACAAACAGATGTGATGATAGTTAGTGTCCATGGTAACAGATAAGAGCACAAAGGAACATAGGAACTGAAGAATTACAAACTAAAAGTCCGTGAACAAAACTAAACTGAACATAATTGTGACAGAAACTGCTTAATATATTTTTTTTTTTTTGTAAAAAAATGTCCATGATATACTAGCATTCCAAAGTTTGGGGTTTAAAAACATAAATAAATAAAAAAATAAGTAAATTATTCAGCAAGGATGCATTAAATTGATCAAAAGTGACAGTAAAGAGAGTTATAAATGTAACAAAAAAATTCTATTTCAAATAAATGCTAAACTTTTGCACTTTCTGTTCATTAAAAAGGGTTAGTTCACACAAAAATGAAAATTCTGTCATTAATATTTACCCTCATGTCTTTCCACACCTGTAAGACCTTTGTTCATCTTCAGAACACAAATTAAGATATTTTTGATAAAAAAACAAAATAATGACTTTATTCAATAATATCTAGTAATGGGAGATTTCAAAACACTGCTTCATGAAGCGTCAAAGAATTACGAATCTTTTGTTTTGAATCAGTTACGCCCCCCAGTGGTGAACCATTGAAATTTCGAAACACTTATGACATAACGAAAGCCTCGTTTACTGAAATCACGTAACTTTGGCAGTTTGATACACACTCAGAACCACTGATTCGAAACAAAAGATTCGTAAAGCTTCATGAATCAGTGTTTTGAAATCGCTCATTGCTATATTGTTGAAAAAAGTCATTGTTTTGTTTTTTGGCGCACAGAAAGTATTCATAACATTAAGGTTGAACCACTGTAGTCACATGAACTGTTTTAAATATGTCTTTAGTAGCTTTCTGGGAATTGAAAGTGTTAATTATCTTACTGTCAATGCAGGCCTCACTGAGCCATCGGATTTCATCAGAAAAAATCTTAGTTCACAAAAAAATGAAAATTCTGTCATTAAAGGTTCTCTAAGTGATCCTGGGTGGAGTAACTTCCTGTTGACGTTCGAAGTGTTGTCAAACAAAACAGAGGCTAGCTAGACCCTCCCTCCTCCTCCTCCTCCCCCTCCCCCTCTCCGTGCTTCCTGAAACAGTCATGAACGCGCATTTAAAATCATTCTTGTCGGTTATTGGCTGGAGCATGTTTATTATGTTTCGTGGTCCAGGCTGCACCACACTGTAAAAAAAATCCCAGTAAAATTTACGGTAAAAAAACGGCAGCTGTGGTTGCCAGAACTTTACCGTAAAAAATACAGTAGCAACGTAAAAAACAATCTGTTAAATTTACGGTAAAATAACGTATTTCATTAACTGATATAATGTTAATTTAATACCAACCTAATGAAGTACTAATATCTGTTTTGTACCTTTATAATACACTGACAGTCACCAAACACAGTGGTGATGAGAGTCGCATGATGAATCAAAGTTCATCACAAGCAGATTTTCCACAAGCTGAGAAGGACAACACTAACATATAGAAGGTGCACACAGTGTCATTCACACACACGCTAAACACCATCATGGTAACATGCATGAAATTTTAAAAATGCAATAAACATTAATTTAACAACATTAGATGTAATGTACATAACTGATTAGAAAAAAATGAGAAAAACTAAGAAAAAACAGAGTCAATTCAACGAAAATATATCAAATGTGAAGTGGCAAGCAGGGAATTGTGGGAATGTTTACGGTTTTTCACTGTAAATTTTACAATGAATTGTTATTTTTCACTTCCAAAAACTGTGAATTTAACAGTATTTTACCGTAAAATTACATTAAATGTACCGTTAGATCTATTACAGTTATTCACCGTATATAGTACGGAAACTTTCTATAAACCAATTGACAGTTTTTCACCGCAGCATTTTTACAGTCTTTTACTGTTAAAATCATGGTTATTTTTTACAGTGCAGTTTGTTTTTATTGCCATTTTCGGAGCTTGTGGCGACTACAGAGACCGCGTTTTTTTACAGTGTGTTCAGGGGACAGGCAGCTAGCGGATAATGAGGAGATGTTTGCTGTATGTGACAAAAAATGTTTTGGCCTAAAAACGTGTGACATCGCTTAGAACACCTTTAATTACTCACCCTCAACTTGTGTGCTTTTTGTTTGTGCCAAACAAAAAACACCCTCTTTATTTACAAAATATTATTCTCCAACACAACTTCACAAGACTTCACGTTGACACAAGAACAGACGTTGTTACGTTAATGCACATTGGAGATTAAAATTTTGTAAATAAAGTAGTAAATTTTGTTTTTTTTTCACAAACAAAGCACACGTCACTTCTTAAAATTGAGGTTAAACCACTGGAGTCACATGGATTTCTACATGTCTTTACTACCTTTCTGGGGCTTGAAAATGGTAGTTGTGTAGACTGTCTATAAAGGGACAGTCCATTAAAGAATTGTATAATGGTTTCCACAAAAATATTAAGCAGATTTCAACATTGATAACATAAGAACCATTATTAATAATTGGGCACCAATAATAAGTGTTAAAAACTTTATGATTTCTGAAGGATCATGTGACACCGAAGACTGGAGTAATGATGCTGAAAATTCAGCTTTGCATTAACATGAATTACTTATTAAATAAAAATATATTATAACATAAAAATATATATAGAAAACAGTTATTTTAGATTGTAAGAATGTTTTACAATATTACTGTTTTTTGATCAAATAAATGCAACCTTAATGAGCATAAGTGACTTCTTTCAAAAAACGTCTAAAAATCTATAATTATTCCAAAATTTTGACTGGTTGTGTGTGTAATTATTTGATAGAGCCATCTGCAACTATATAAACCATTATTAGGTGTTATTACTTAATCATATGAGTAGTGTGAAAACTGTAGTATAAAATATCATTCAAATGTTTGTTGCACGTAAACACTGATTGTCTGATTGTTGTCAGGGCAATGTGCAGTTGTTAGGGTGCTTTGGATGGTTTCCAAGGTGTTGATAGGCAGTTACTTCAGGATGGTTGTTAGGATGTTGTTTACCGGCCCAAATCGAGTCTCTGTGATATTTTGTTTTCTAGATATGACTGGTGTCCCTTCTTCAGTAAGCTAAGTCTATGGGATTTTTTTATTTTATTTTTTTATTTTAATGTTGCCAGGTAAAAGGTCACTTCCAGTCTGATCACTTAGAAAAGTAAAAGTACATCCCTCTTCAAGAGTCAGACGCTGATTCATATCTGCAGCACAAATGTGTGAGAAAGTTTAATACTTAGGTCAATGGGATCGATATGAGCAATAACAATAGTGCAATAGCCTACCTTAACAAACACCAATAATAAAACTCTAGATTTCTTTTTCCCAATGTTCTTTCTAAATATTCCAGCATGTTAGGTCACATGAGCTTGTTACATTTAAAACACACCAAAGCTATAATGTAAAAAAAAACTTCAATTTGTGTCCATTGGCATGTTTTCTTTGCAAAAGCATTAGCGCTCCATTTCCATAAACATGCAAGCAAAGCTGTGACCTTTGACTCGGCTGCTCAGCGACTGTCATCTGATTCACCGGTGACAGAAGCTACAGTGTCGGTCCTGCTCAGAAAGGCTGTAGGCAAGTTCACTTTTAATAAGCTGCACGATTACCCTTTCCTGAGAATCCTGCATACATAAACACCTTGTATGATTTTATTAGCTGCCTCATAACGATGCTTGTGAGCTCGCGTTTCGTTTGAATAGAATTGATAGGAAACAATATCTGCCCTAAAGTACACCTAATGATGTTAGACTTGAGTGGGAGGAACTAGGGGGAAATTTAGCCTCAGAAGCCTTTCATTTAGCTGTACAGGAGTGGGAGGCGAAGACATTACCAGGTCCAATCTAAAAAAAGAGAAGAGTTGCTAATGTTTGTACATCAGAGTAGGAGTAAATTAGTCAACTCTGGTCCCTGGCTGCTAATATCGGTTAAATTGAATGCCGATCAGTTGTTTTGGTTAAAAACAAGCTCTGCTCAGCAGCGAGGTGTGTATAAGTTTACTGAGAAATGCTAACTGTCGCTGACTCGCTTAGACTTTGAGTAATCTTGTGAGATTCAAAAGAAATCATTGTACTTTGTCAGGGAAATAAGGCAGTTCGTTTTTTCATAGATTGTTTTCCATAATCAGACAGGCTGCAAAAATGACATAAAACTTAGGAAATAATAATGTGAATAGTGGTGCTTAAAGGGTTAGTTCACCCAAAAATGAAAATTCTGTCATTAATCACTCACCCTCATGTTGTTCCACACCTGTAAGACCTTCGTTCATCTTCTGAACACAACTTAAGATATTTTTGATGAAATCCGACAGCTCTCTGACTCCTCCATAGACAGCAATTTAACCACCACTTTCAAGGTCCAGAAAGGTACTAAAGACGTTGTTAAAATAGTCCATGTGACCGCAGAGGTTCAACCTTAATTTTACGAAGCGACGAGAATACAGAAGAGAAGATATTGTTGAATAAAGTTATTTTTGTTTTGTTTTTGGGCACAAAAATTATTCTCATAATTTTGATTATGAGAATTGAACCACTGAAGTCACGTGAACTATTTTAATGATGCCTTTAGTACCTTTCTGAACCTTGAAAGTGGTGGTTAAATTGCATATGGAGGAGTCAGACAGCTCTCGCATTTCAGCGAAAATATCTTAATTTGTGTCCTGAAGGTTTGGAACGACATGAGGATGAGTAATTAATGACAGAATTTTCATTTTTAAGTGAACTAACCCCTTAACTTTGCACCACCATGCTATGGTGCTATAGTGGGTGATGTGCAAAGCCAGCTAAGACATTGCTACTGTATGTGGTTGATTGGGTGTTGCTGGGTGGTTATTTGCTGTTCAAATTTAAAAGAACCCACACTCAAGTCTGTATGATACTCTGGTCTCTCGATTTGACTCAGGTTCTGTTCAGGTTCTCAGAGTCTGTCTGATTTGACTTCAGTGTAAGTCTCTTTTTCCCTCCAGTTTGATTGTTTACCATGTGAAAACTGTAAGTCTTATGTCTTAGGAAAGTCACAGAACATCTCTCCTCAGCTAACCACATGCTTTGAGGTATGTCCGTAGCTTAATGTGAGTTTGTAATACATTAGGGTAAATTTAGGTTCAAATTTAGGTTTATATTGTAAAAGGGGTATCCATGCTTATAAGGTGCATACACTACTGGTATATTTGTCATCACAGGAACAAATTGCATTGGAAAATATTTTAAAACAGAACAACATTAAAAAAAAATCGTACTAACTACAAGCTTTTGAACGGTAATGTAAATATTTGATAATATTTATTTTAGAATAAAAAGCAAAAATGTGCAGTTGTTACTATTCTACCTGATGCAACCCTTAATGATATAAATGAACCCAGGTTATTTCACCATAGGGTTCATGACTACTGCAGGTGGCCAAATTATTGCCTGATCTTGTGGAAAAAAACAAAAAAAAAAACATAACGTATACGTGAAAACGTAAACTTAAACCAAACCAAATCAAGTACTATATGTAACAAGGCATAACTCTATCTGTCTCTCTATCCACCGAGAGGACTAGAAAATGCTGAAGACTCTTGATGTGACCTAATGTAGCCTCTAATATAAGTTGGTTTAATATTTTTGACTTAAAACCAGTTAATATCAATCAGATTACTTTTTTTTCAAGTAACTAGTAAAGTAATGAATTGCTTTTAAATTTACAACAAAATATCCGAGTTATCTTTTCAAATAAGTAATGCAAGTTACTTTATTTTTCCATTTATTGACTGACACCTCTCCTGTCCTCATGTTGAGTGAATTCAAGAGTAAGTGTAGAGGTGTTGTGTGCGCTGTGTGAACATGATGGGTATTGTAGTTTGTGAACATGCATTTACTCATCTCACTTGCACAAAAACAGATTCAGTATTCCTCAAGATGAATAAAAACAGTGAAATGCAAACTCAGAATATTACACAAACCTGCAAATTAAATCAGATAACACATATACTTTATGTATAACTTTATGTGTTGCTGCTGACCATCAATGGTCTAATTCAACCATATTAATAAGCAAAAATGACTTTAGATAAACATCACATTTATGTTTCATTTTTCTTGTTTGCATTACACTGTAAACCCAAATAAGTTGGCAAAACTCAAAAAATCTGAGTTAATCAGTTACATCAATTTTAGTTGTTAAAGAAAAGAAAAGAAAAGAAAAGAAAGAAAAGTTAAGAAATTCAGTTTAAGTAAGCAGAACTGGGAGATTTCGATTTTGTACTCATACATTGTAATCACTCTTAATTAGAAATTTTTGAGTAAGTTCAATCAAACATTTAACTTGTAATCTTAGTTTAAATACTTTTAGAAGTGGAAATTTAGCTAGCTATAACTGATAATTGGTAACACAATGATTTGATAACATTAGCATAGCAAAGCAATTGCTGAAAGAGTACAGCAATACAGAACATTTATCAAATACCTGTTGACAAACTAAGCTCATGCTCCACTCGTCACCATGATGGTAACCCCCCAAAAAACCCACATAACAGAAACTCTTTTAAATTAGCATAGCAAAGCATTATACACTACTTAATCTCCCACTTAACATTAATCTCCCACAAAACAAAAAACAACCCCCCCAAAAAAACCCATTATATAACACTTAATTTTAGCATTTATTCTCCCTTTCAAGTGTCATGGCAAAGAATGCTGGGAAATAGCCCAGTTTCAGGTAAATTTAAGTTTGTCTAAATTAAAAGAAACAAGTCTGTAAACCTCAGAACAATGAAACAATTCAGATGACTTAAAATGTGTCAGTTTCATGAACTCAAAAGATAAAGAACGTTCTAAATACTCATAAAAGTTAATTTGATTGAACTATTTAATTTAATTTGAGTTTGCCCTATTCAAGCCAATTAATTATTTTGAGTGTTAGAGTTTACAGTGAAGAGTGTTGAACTTTCTTCTTCTGAGTCCTTTTCTTCTGTAATCCAGAATGGAAGCACAGCTGAAAGATTTGTTTGAGCTGCGCCCTCTACTGTACAGGTGTGAGTTTGCATTTCCTTCAGCCTTCATATAACTTTTTTTTTTTTTTTTGTTTAAAAAAAAAAAACCAAGCCCAGTCCAGGTGAGAAGAAGTAACGCAACAGTAACATAACACTTTACTTTCCATAAAAATGAACTAAGTAGTTACTTTTGTAGAGAGTAACACAATATTGTAACGCATTACTTTTTGGTTACTGGTTACCGATGATGTTGACAAAAACATTTTACAGTGAACTTGTGCTTCATTCACACCCTCAGAATAGTTTTTAAAGTAGTTCTTCTCAACCTTTTTGACTGCAAGACTCCCTACTGTCCACAACAATATTCAAAGGCCCCATGACTTTTCCAGTCGTTCATGAGAAATCCTGGTTATTTTATTTTGTTTTATCGTTTTTTTAGGGGGTTGAATTCAAATTAAGAAATATCTTTACTTTTGTTGTTGTTGTTTTTGCTCATTTTAATGCTTGTTTTGTCTTGTATTTGTGTAAATCATCTAAGTCATCTTGGAAGTTTGCTGAGCCCCCCTAGTGGGCCCGGTCCCCTGTTTTTGAGAACCACTGCTTTTAAGGATATCTTTCCATATTTTTACCAATCCGCTGATAGCACATCAAAGACGGGTGAGGTTTTGTGAAATTATTTCACAAAACTATATAAACTAGATTTCACCACATCCAAGATTTCACATGGATTCTTTCCAGCGAGTCGATCCGCACATCTCACATATCAGGCCGTCTTTGATCACCAGGTTTCGTCAGCCTTATTTCCTTCACTCCGTCTCTCTCTCTTCAGACATATCACTTCCTCAAGGATAAATACACCAATTACTCTGCACCTGCATTTCATCATTTAGGAAAAAAAGAGAGAGAATTGTGGTATTTATTAGATTTACTGTCACTGGAGAACAAACCAAATTCCCATCATTTGCATGGAGAAATATGATGCAGCTGGGTGAGCTCATTTGAACTGTTTTAATTGGTGAGAAATGGAAGATTGAGAGACAAAAACATCATTACAGGCTATGTTTCCACATCAGGGCATTACTGATTTTATTACCTCTTTTATTGCCTCGTTGTACTTGAGAGAAGGAGAATTCATGGGTTTTGGCATGTTCATCTTAGGCAGAAGTTCACCTTAACTAGAGATAAGAAAGATCACGAGAACAGTGAAGGCGCAAAAAAAGAGAAATAAACTCTGGTTAAATCAAATTGTGTGTCTTAAACAAAGCAACTTGTGTCTTCGCAAAATGTGAAATTCCTTGAACTCTGAAAAAGAGTTTCATCTGGGGCTTCTTCATACATGTCACCTTCGGTTTTCATTACAGACCTTGATCTTAATGCTTCCATCCACTTAGCAAACATAAAGAATTTACCCTCGTCTAGAGCAGGATTAATGTTTTCTCACAAGCAAAGCAGGCACAGTTCAATCACGCCACAGGAGGACTGTGGGTAATATATGAGCCAGTGCCTATTCTCATATCCCTGGCAGACAATTTAAGGTTGTAATGATCTTTCCAAATCACTGACATCTTTATAGATGTTGCAATACTGACAAAAGCAGTAATTCTATTTCGACTCAATCCAATAATCACTTTTGAACGTTAATCTATTCTGCTAGATTTTTTTTTCTCTAATAGCTTAGCTGTGGTAAATGTATTCGATTTCCGCACGGCTGATGTCAGATTCATTCTCTTGTTTTTTTTAACCTTTATAAGCTGGTTGAGATTGTGCTCGGTTCAAGGTGGATATATTTTCGAGTAAACGAAAAGCTACAACACTCAAACTACAAAGGTTTTTGCAGCAAAAGAACCTTTAATTGCATCTATTATAACTTTCGAGAGGTATTGTTTAGCCTAAGAAGATATTTCAGAACAAATGTCTCTTTTTATTTTTCAAAAGAGAAAAAAAATGTGAGGCAAAATTTTAAAACATGACAAATTTTGTTCTTTGACATTTGTTAGTCATACTGAAAGGCATGTAAACATGTATGTGGGGAAGTTTCATATGAAAATGAAAACAGGCAATGTTTGTTAAAGCTGCAAATACTCCAGGCTTCAAGTCATATAAGGTGACCCTGACATTCAGTAGGGGATCAGTAAAATGCTAATGCCTGAGAGTATTTGGGTGTTTCTTGGTTTTATGGTTTTGTGGACTTTTAGAAAACAAACTTCTAAACTCTAAATAAACTAAAATAAGCTAAAAATACTTGACTCCTCGTTAATACTAACGCAAGCTTTTTTTTTTTTGTGTCCTGAAAACACACAATTAAAGGTAGGGTAGGCAATTTCAGAGAGGCTAGCAATAGCAAGCTAGCTTTGAAAGCTTAAGATCCCACCCTCCCTTCAGAGCATCTCCAAAGCCACACCTTCTTCAAAACATGAACGTGCACAGACAAAGCAGAGTCTGCAAAGTGTCACGAGAGATGGCGTTAAATTATCTCATGTCTCAAAACACGTAACATTACAATAATAAAGAACGTCAACAACTTAGAGAGCGCTGACTTGTACCACCTGACTGCTGCAGATTCATTTCGGCATTGATAGTGTTGATGCGGAAATACATAAATCCGAGTCTGAGGACAGTCTGAACAGCTCTAGGTAGAACGTCACGGGTTGCCATCTCGTAATTATGGTTACGAAATTAACACAGCATAAGCTTGTTGTTTTGGTTCAGGATGAACTGTAAAAGGCGGCTGCTGTTTGTTTGTGGCGCTCAGTGACTGTCTGTCTACAACTCTGCTTAGACTTACGGAATGCCTAATGACATGTGATGTCTGCGCAAACACGGTGCACGGAGGTATGGAAATACATGTTGACAGGCAAGTAGTACATCCAATCATTGCATTTGGACTGAATGCAATGATTGGACGAAAAAATTGCCTACCCTACTTTTAAATATTTTTACACTTTTTGTATGAATTATAGATGATTGAAAATGATGCACGATAAAAATTGTTCTATTGAAAAGTGATTTATCACATCACATAACTCATATTTCATCTAAAGCTCTTCACTGACACATTTGTCTCAATGGTAAACAAGTACACACTAAATTAAAAAAAAAACTTTACTGTAGCAATAAAACTTAATACACATGATTTCCAACACAAATACATATTTAAATACCGGTTCGGTTATATATATACAGTATATATATATACAGTATATATATATATATATATATATATATATATATATATATATATATATATATATAAATATAAATAATTTATTTAATAATAATATATAACAATAACAATATTTAAATTATATATATATATATATATATATATATATATATACACATTCATACATATAACAATAAAAATAAAATACATTATTTACATTACACACCATTGAAGGGGTGTTCATTATGATTTCACTTTTTTAACTTTAGTTAGTGTGTAATGTTGCTGTTAGAGCATAAACAACATCTGCAAAGTTATGATGCTCAAAGTTCAAAGCAAAGCGAAATAATTTCTTTTAAAGAATTCTCTGTTTAAGGACTACAACAAACAGCTGGTAGGGACTACAACAAGCTTCTTCCCGGGTTAGTGACATCACTAATCCTAAAATTTACATAAACCCCGCCCCCGAGAACACACAACAAAGGGGGTGAGGCCATGTTATTGCAAAACAGTACATAACACAAATGCAATAGCATGTCATAAAAGCAAGATGACGACATGACAAATTATAACTGTAATTAAACTAAACTATACCTGTTCATGCAGCATATATTCTCTGGCTCTGTAGGATCTTACAACAATTCCCACAAGAGATTTAAAGATTATCATGACAGAATATGCTAATCAATGAATTTAAGATATCCCACATCAGCTACATAAATGAAGCAACTAACCATTCAGAAACATCCTGTTGCATTCTACATGTTGTCACTTCTTCTTGAGTCTCTCCATCATTGTCCGACTTCGGTTTGAAAATAAAAGGCTGAACAGTTTCTGACATTTTCAGTGAGTCTTCATGAGGTAATCGGCACTGCTAACAGTACTATGTGCTAACATGAGCTCTTGAAACTCCGCCCTCTGCTTAGCAGCAGCAGCTCATTTGCATTTAAAGGGACACACACAAAATGGAGCGTTTTTGCTCACCCTCAAAAAGTGACATATGTAACAATGTAAAAATGATCTGTGGGGTATTTAGAGCTAAAACTTCACATACACACTCTGGGGACATCAGAGACTTATTTTACATCTTGTAAAAATGGCATTATACCACCCCTTTAAATAATATTTTCACAATTTTTGCACAAATTACAGCTTGATTAAAAATGATGCACAATAAAACAATTTAATTGGAAAGTGATTTATTTTCATCTAAAGCTCTTCACTGATGCTGTTGTCTCCTCGCTAAACAAGTACACTATATTGGAGCATCACGGTGGAAATTCATTCTCACACAAATAAATATTTAAAAAGTTTATTTCACACTTTGTTTAGATTATCATAGTTTTTAAGACAAAATATGTTATGTTAGGTTTGAAAGTCAGGGACAATAAAATGTATAAGTCTACATAAAAGACATTAAACATTTGAAAAAGTTTCCAAGACTTTTTTTTAAATCAAGTATGAATAAAAGTGCTGTTGTGTGATCAGGCCTCCTGATGAAGTCCTCTCACCTTTCAGTGAAAGCATCTACATTTCCTGCTGTAACACAGTCAATGTCTTCATCAGCAGAAATTCACTGACAAGGCGTTAGGGACAATAGCAGCGTCTCTCACCTCCCCGGCCTGGCACTGAGGGCCCAGTTTGAGACTTCCTGTCCAGGCCACAAACTTTCACTTCTACCGATGGACACAAAGTTGATGATTAGCTGACTCAGTCTGGACTGTGGCTGCAGGACATCTTGTCATCCAATCAAGGCCTTCTCCATCATGGTCGAAGTGAGCAGCCCACTGCTTTCTCCAGTCTTTAGGGATGAAGACGGAGCACCCCGAGAGCTAATTGGACATGGCGCGTTACAAGCTGAGAACAAGCTAAGTGGAGCTAGCTGTCAGGAGAGACTGATTATCCTGAGCGCGGGGGGGACACACTTCCACTACGTAAGCACAACGTCAGTTCCTGTACCTGGTTGAACATTAACCTACTGGCTAAAGCAGGGCTGCGCCGCTATATCCTGAGCCATGCGGAGGAACAGGAAGAAGATGCTTTGAATATGGAGCTCGCTTGTCAAGGGCTTGTCTGGCCAAACAAAGCCATCAGTCGGCCCCTCTTTGTCTCGCTGAGCAAAACAAGATGGCAGTGCATGTCAGGGAAAATTGCCCTGTCTGTACTTTTACTGTATTAGGGACATTCATGCACTGAGAAAATGAGGGAGTCACAGGATGTTGTGTGATAAAAGAAAAATCTACAGTGCAGGAACATACACTGTCCTGCTGACACCTAAAGAAATTACCAAATGAAAACGCTGGGAACCTTTGAGATTAGATGTGGGTCAATGACGTGATGCTTTAAAAAAAAAAAGGTATTCATACAGGCAACTTCTCAATGCACCTCTTTTTTGGGAATAAACAATTTATTTACAAAGAGTTATGGGGAAACTTATACTTTATAAGTGTATTTAAATTAAATATTTGATAAAATGCACTTATTGCACACATATAGTACCTGTTTTACATACTTACATACAAAATAGCTATAAAATTAATGTCTGTAATTACATCTATAATTACGATTCCTGTCCCTAAACTTACCCGTATCCAACCTCAATAGCAGCAAAAGTGTTTTGCAATACAATTTGAACACAATAAGTACATTGTACCTAACAATTTATTTATTTATTTTTTAGCATAAGAACATAGTAGTCAAAGACACCTATAAAGAGGGACCAAATGTTATTAATTTGATAAACATGGAGTCAACAGATAGAAATTTTGGTCCCACTTTATATTAAGTGGCCTTAACTACTTTGTACTTACATTTAAATTAATCATTTGATACAATGCACTTATTTACATACATGTTTTTACATTGTACTTATATTTTAAAAAATACCTGCATGTAATTACATCTGTAATTAATTTCTGTAATTACATTTATAATTACACTGTTGACCCATCCCTTACACCTTACCCCTACCCTTAAACCTACCCATACCACCAAAGCTTTCTCTAACCTAACCCGTATCCCACCTCAATAGCAACAAAAGTGTTTTGCAATTCATATGAACCCAATAAGTACATTGTACTTATGTTTTGATGTAAGCACATAGTAGTTAAGGCCACCTAATATAAAGTGGGACCGAAATTTTGGTCACACTTTATAGGGTCCAATTCTCACTATCAACTAACTATTAACTATGACTTTTGCCTCAAAAAACACCTAATTACTGCTTATTAATAGTTAGTAACATAGTTGTTACAGGGATAGTTCACCCAAAAATGAAAATTACCCCATGATTTACTCACCCTCAAGCCATTCTAGGTGTATATGACTTTCTTCTTTCAGCCAAACACATTCAGAGTTATATTAAAACTATCCTGGCTCATCCAAGCTTTATAATGGGAGTGAATGGAGGATGAGTTCAAAAAGTGCATTAATCGATCATAAAACATACTCCACGCAGCTCTGAGGGGTTAATAAAGGCCTTCTGAAGCGAATCGATGCGTTTGTGTAAGAAAAATATCCTTATTTAAAACTTAAAATAATGAACTTCCAGTGCGACAGCCATACACATTTGACTTATGTCAATAAAACGTTAACTTCCATGATGTAGTCATGTCACTGTGTACTACGTCGCAGAAGTTAACAATTTTTGGACGTAAACCGAATGCATATGCGCTGAAAGCTTGTTATTTTACTTTATAACGTTTTAAATAAAGTCATATACACCTAGGATGGCTTGAGGGTGAGTAGATTATGGGGTAATTTAAATTTTTGAGTGAACTATCCCTTTAAGTTTAGGTATTGGGTAGGATTAAGGGATGTAGAATATGGTCATATAGAATAAGGCATTAATATGTGCTAATAAATGCACTAATAAACAGCCAATAACAGTAATATGCATGCTAATAAGCAACTAGTAGTGAGAACTGGACCTTAAAGGTGCCCTAGATTCAAAAATTGAATTTACCTCGGCATAGTTGAATAACAAGAGTTCAGTACATGGAAATGACATACAGTGAGTCTCAAACTCCATTGTTTCCTCCTTCTTATTAAATCTCATTTGTTTAAGAGACCTCAGAAGAACAGGCGAATCTCAACATAACACCGACTGTTACATAACAGTCGGGATGTACGCCCCCAACATTTGCATATGCCAGCCCATGTTCAAGGCATTACACAAGGGCAGCCAGTATTAACGTCTGGATGTGCACAGCTGAATCATCAGACTAGGTAAGCAAGCAAGAACAATAGCGAAAAATGGCAGATGGAGCAATAATAACTGACATGATCCATGATTACATGATATTTTTAGTGATATTTGTAAATGGTCTTTCTAAATGTTTCGTTAGTATGTTGCTAATGTACTGTTAAATGTGGTTAAAGTTACCATCGTTTCTTACTGTATTCACGGAGACAAGGGCCGTCGCTATTTTCATTTTTAAACACTTGCAGTCTGTATAATTCATAAACACAACTTCATTCTTTATAAATCTCTCCAACAGTGTAGCATTAGCCGTTAGCCACGGAGCACTATCAAACTCATTCAGAATCAAATGTAAACATCCAAATAAATACCATACTTACGCGATTAGATATGCTGCATGACGAACACTTTGTAAAGATCCATTTTGAGGGTTATATTAGCTGTGTGAACTTTGTTTATGCAATGATAGAGTCGAGAGCTCGGGAGGGGGCGGAGAGCGCGAGCAATTAAAGGGGCCGCAGCCTGAATCGGTGCATTTCTAATGATGCCTCAAAATAGGCAGTTAAAAAAATTAATTAAAAAAAAATCTATGGGGTATTTTGAGCTGCAACTTCACAGACACATTCAGGGGACACCTTAGACTTATATTACATCTTGTAAAAAAACGTTCGATGGCACCTTTAAACTAAAATGTTACCAAAATTTTGTTGTCATATGACAAGAAAACCATAAAAAGAAAATGGAAATAAAGATTTTGTGTGTGTGTGTGTGGCCTTAAGTGCCTTATTGTTATAGTACAATTGTTACCACATAATAAAAATATTAAGGACAAAAACTTTCATTAAAAGTTATTTTATTAAGCAAGCATTAAGTGTCATTCTTCCATTAAAATATAATATTTGACATAGCAAGTCATGATATATAACAGCATTTTAACCAATCAGTACCCAGGACCATAACAAAGACGATCTGTTTTGTAAACATATTCAAAAATGCAACATGAGAGCAACATGAATACAAAAATTATACATGCATTTAGACTCGATTTTTCTCATCTACTTCCATATTTTTGATCCACACCCACTGAAATCCTGTGCTGCATGAGCTCATGCCGAGTTGTTAAAATAGACTGCAGGCCTACAGGTAACCAGTTTGCTCTTTTGTTCCCTCTTCCCACTAATGTTAATAACTACTACTATATGCAAAGTGTAAAATGCACCTCTTATGGCTGTATCTGTTCCACCAAAAGCTGTTCAGTTTTCACATGGTCTCCTGTTAACATATTTTGACCCATGCCCAAAGAAATACATTGTTTAATCACAAAATCCAAAAATCACACATTTGGAAGAAAATGCAGCACAGTCATATGCATAGACACATATTTGCAGAAGAATCTAATTTTTATTAGTGGCTTAAAACAAAATTAAATATTTGAATTTCATCTGCTCCTTTGTGACACTGGACCACAAAACCAGTCATAAGTTGCACAGGTATATTTGTAGCAATAGCCAACAATACATTGCATGGGTCAGAATTATAGATTTTTCTTTTATGCCAAAAATCATTAGGATATTACGTAAAGATCATATTCCATGAAGATATTTTGTACATTTCCTTCGGTAAATATATCAAAAATGTATTTTTGTGAGTAATATGCATTGCTAAAGACTTCATTTGGACAACTTTAAAGGCGATTTTCTCAATATTTTGAATTTTTTGCCCCTTCAGATTCCAGATTTTCAAATAGTTGTATCTTGGCCAAATATTTTCCTCTCCTAACAAACCATACATCAGCTTGACATTCAGCTTTCAGATGATGTATAAATCTCAATTTCAAAAAATTGACCCTTATGACTGGTTTTGTGGTCCAGGGTCACATATATATATGATGCTGCAATAAAGGGTTTGCCCTCTATTTTTTTTTTTTTTTTTGCACATTTTCAGAATAAATGTCATTAGATCTTCAAACTAATCATATATGAATGCATAAAAGTGACTCTTAATATACAAGGTGCATGTTTTGTGTATTTACGGTAACACTTTACAATAAGGTTCATTTGTTAACATTAGTTTATGTATTAACATGAACGAACCATGAGCAATACAGTTGTTACTGTGTTAATCTTTGTTAATGTTAGTTAATGAAAATACAGCAGTTCATTGTTTGTCCATGTTAGTTCACAGTGCATTAACTAATGTTAACAAATACAACTCTTGATTTTAATAATGTAGTAGTAAATGCTAACATTAACATTAACAAAGATTAATAAATGCTGTAAAAGTGCAGTTCATTATTAGTTCATGTTAACTAATGAACCTTATTGTTAAGCGTTACATATTTATTAAAGACAGTTACATAATATATACGTTTTCACAGTAGTGCATGTGAATAAATGTTCAAATGAAGAGGGAACAATAGTGTCATTTGCCCTTGATGGTTCATCAGTTGTTCAACAATAACAATCATGATTTTTTTTTTTTTTTTAAAGGTCCAAAGATCATTAATTTGTTGATAATGGTCTGTTTAACATGTATAACCATGTTATAAATGCTATATAGCATTGTAATGACCTAATCTGTCCTTAATTTCAGACAGACAACAGGCACTTGCGTCAATTTGACAACAAAGGAGAAACGTGGCTTCTCTTGCATCTGCTCCCCCTCCCCCCATCCTCGTCTGCTTAATTAACAAAGATGGGTCATTAGGGGGATTGTGAATGAGGTAACCAGACCCCGGATTAAAACGAACACAAGCTGCAAAAACGCGAGAACACCCTCATTTATACAGCTAAACTTTCCACATTATTAGCGTCATTTAAGAATAGGATAGTGGAAGCAATAAGAGTTTATAGAATTACACAAACGGGGGGAATATTCCGCTATGCTAATGAGCTGGTCTTTGGAGACTGGGCTTAATGGGGTTTCAGTAGGAGCCTTTATTACCCGCGCCGCTCCACACCGGATCCGTCCACGAGGAGTAGAGGGGAGTCCGATAGCCTCGCTGATGTGATTGTCAGTGCTGCGTCTGGGCTAAAGTGCCTTGATTCATCTCCATCCAAATGGGCAGTGACGCCACGGCTGCATCTCCATCTTCGTCTGCAGAAGACCGAATTCCCTGGAAAATAATGAATCGCAGCTTCATTTGTAACTGTCAGAGAAAATCTCGACTCGCCGCGGCTCTTCTTTCCGCTGATGAGAGCAAACGATCGCAAACTTCCAGAAGTTCACGGCTGTCATGTAGTGTCAGGGCTCAGACTACTTTGCGTTGGGAAAGTTGAGTGTCTTAAACGTTTGCTAATGTCAAAACTCTCATTTATTCCCACACAAACCGAGTCTCCCTCACACCGAGCTGCCTTTCTTTTTGTTGTCTGTTTTTTTTTTTTTTTTTCTCTTGTTAATGACAGGAGTCCGAGCCCTCGCAGAGGTCATCCATCTTCCGTAGACATCCACCCACTGATCGCTGCTGGCCAATCCGGAATCTGGTGACCAGCATTATGGCCGTGTCAGGGTCCGAGCCCCCCCTCAGCCCCCCGTGATTAATCATCATTTGGAGAGCGGTGCTGGGACGCTCAGGAGAGGGGCCGGCCCCTGCAGGTGGTATCGGCTTTGGGGGAGAATGGACCTGCCACTGGGCCTTTGTGTCTTCTCCCCTGGACAACAGCGCTGCTGCTTTGACTTTACCTTACTCCCAGAGCGCCCAGAGAGACTCACATGGGGACAGTGGGATGGTGTTGGTTCATAGGTAGATTGTATTGAGCTTCATGCGAAGTCCAGAAATATTCCATATGTTCTCCAACATTCCAAACACTGACTCAACATGAGAGAGCTGTATGTGATATGTTCTAAAATAATAACGTGATAGTAAACACGAACTCACCAAGATTCCCACCATGAAATTGATTAGTTATGCAACTATATAATGTCTTGCTTAAAGGGTTAGTTCACCCCAAAATGAAAATTCTGTCATTTTAATAACGCACAAGAACAAACCTCTTCCGGAAGCGCAAACGTGCTGCATAACCAATGAGGTTCATTCTGGTGTTACGCAGCACGTTTGCGCTTCCAGATGAGGTTTGTTCTTGTGCGTTATTCAGGATCGGTTGAGCTTCTGATCGCTGATCAATATTTACATGCAAGTAAAAGCATAAATTAAATCGGTTTGTTATAACAAGCGATCGATTCTCTTTGGACTAAACTGCTCGATCCTTATGGATTAGTTTTCCTACACTGTAAAACCGAACAGTGAAATTAATTAAATTAAATGAGTTTGTTTCACTCAAATAATATTGAAAGTTCATTGTACTTAATAGAAAAAAGTTGCATGAACTCAAAATTTCATTGTAGTAAGCTGAACTTAATATGCTTGAGTTGAACTGCAGCAGATTTCTAATTCCCAGCATGCTTTGCGTCAGACCATATAAATAACTGTTGAAATTAAGTGTTATTTTGTGTGTTTTTGCACAAGATTAACATATGGAGATATAAGTTAATGTTTAATGTTGTGTTATGTTGGCATTCAGGGGGGTTCTGTTATGTTAGTTTTGTAGGGTTACCACTGTGGTGAAGAGTAGAGACTGTGGTTAGGATGAGGATGAGCTGCTAAACATTTAAGACCACATGCAAGTATGTAATGTCTCTCTGATAGTTATAATAGCATGTGTTATTTGCTATGTAACATTTAACCAAGATCTGAATGTGATTTTATGTAAATTAACTGTATGTAATTAACATTATGAGTTGGGAAAGGGATGCTGGTGACGGGATTGTTAGTGAGAGACACCCGTGCACCACACTGGCCTTGATCCGCTTCCATGGCTCTCAGCCCCGCCCCACTTGTCACAAAAATTTTAAGTTCTACCAACTTTAAAAAAATGAGTTAGTTTACTTAAATGTTTTGAGGTAATAAGTTTCCTCAAATGTTTTGAGTATTCTGAACTTATTGGGTTTTACAGTGTATCTCTTGATGAAGTTTTTGAAGTGTCAAAGTGGTAGTTGCAAAGGCAGTCAATGGAAGGAAATCTGACAGCGTTCTGTCATCAAAAAGATCTTCATTTGTCTTCCGAAGATGAACAAAAGTCTTACGGGTGTGGAACGACATGAGGGTGAGTAATTGATGACAGAATTTTCATTTTGGGGTGAACTAACCCTTTAAAATCTAAAAACGCCAAGAAGGGTCAGTAAGTGTTCCCTTGTGAAAAAGAAGTGCAATTAATTGTTTTGAATGTACACTTGTAGTGTACTTCAAACCTTAAAAGTATATTTTTAAAAGATGGTACTTGCAGATAATATAATAATAATGAAATAAAAGGCCACTTAAAGAGAGTACAATAGTATGTTTCTTACACAGTACAGTCAAATTAAAAGTTTTTCTTTAAAGAGGTACACTTATTTCAATGTGCTGAATAACACACTAAGGCACATGTAAAGTACTTGATTATAATGTTAACTGTAGTGTGGTATTCAGTAGAAATGATATTAAAATATGTTTTAGTTTATCATAAATGCATGTAAGTACATTCAACAGTACACTTAAAACATATTACAAAGACAATAGAAGTAATTACGAAATTTCGCTTCCGCATCCTTCATAACGTTTATGCTGAATGTCCTACGCCTTCCCTATTCAAGTTACGGAAAAAAACGAAACTGGCGCCGCGTTCGTTCCGCAAGTAGAATAGGGAAGGCGTGGAACATTCAGCGTAAGCGTTATGAAGAATGCGGAAGCGGAAAGTACGTTCAAGGCGATATTTTGTTTATAAAGCATAAACGGTTGTATTTTTTTCGAAAATGACCGATCGATTCGCTAGATAAGACCCTTATTACTCATCTGGTATCGTTTAAAGCCCTTGAAGCTGCACTGAAACTGTAATTTTGACCTTCAATCTGTTGGTAGCCATTGAAATCCACTGTAAGGAGAATAATCCTGGAATGTTTTCCTCAAAAACCTTCATTTATTTTCGACTGACGAAAGAAAGACATGAACATCTTGGATGATATGGGGGTGAGTAAATTTATCAGGAAAAGTGTATTTAAAAGTGGACTAATCCTTTAAGTAATGGCTTATATAAAATTTAAAAATGCCAAAGAGTTTCTGTAAGGGGAGGTGAAGGACTTGGTATTTTTACATTTTCTTTAGACAACGTGACTGCCACTTGCACGTGCAGAACTCTCTGCCAAGATGTTGGTGGTGGCCTGACAACTTTCCAAGTATTTACTGAAATATTCTGAGTGGTTTCTAGGGTGTTGCTAAGCAGTTACTAAAGTGTTCAGAGTGAATCCTTGGAGGTTATTAGGTGGTTGCTCACTGGTCCAAGTCAGAAGCGGACACCTTCAAGTCTATACGATATTCTGGTCTCTAGAAGTTTAATACTATAACAAACCTAATAAACAATTGTAATAGAGATACTTACTAATAATGTATAACATATAAACAACAGAAATCAAATAGGTAACCAGTTTAAAATGAAAACGATAGCATAAGAACTCACAGCCTTTCACATTATTAGAAACATTTCTGAATAGGATAGTGGACACAATGACAGCTAATAGATTAATGCTGAACTGAAGACTTCAAATGCAAAAGTGCCATTTGAAATTTTCTAATAAAATGAACATTTTTATCAAGCTTGTATGTTTATGTTCAGTTATTTCACTTTAATGGCAATGAAAAGGACCTATTAATTGCCATTAAAGTGAAATTACTGAACCTAAACATACAAGCTTGATAAAAATTTCAGACGGCACTTACAGGCTTTTGCATCTGAAGTCTTCAAATATTTATTTTTATGTAAAAATGCCCAAAAAGTTTCTGTAAGAGTTAGATTTAGGGGTAGGGTTAAGGGCAAATGATACAAAAACAAGCATGTATGTGTTGGTGTGTGTATCATAGAAGAGACTCATCACACTCAAACACTTTCAAATGAATTATGCCTTTTATTTTCAAAAATATGGATTGATCAATGTCAAACATTATTTTGTATTTGTGCAAGATGGTTGGCCCTGTGAAATCTCACAAACAAGTTTACATCTTAAATAAGATAATTTTCATGATGAAGACATTATGTCCTTTTGTTGTTTTGGTGGGAAAGAGTATATTAGAAAGCAATCACTCAGGATCACATAAATGAGTGTACATCTAATGAATCAAAATCAACTAATTTTTCTCTCGTGACTGCTTTAGTCTATTTCTCACCATTAAACAGGGTGAACATTAAGAGGGTCTTTAATAGCTCCATTTAATAGGTGGAAGCTTTTGGTTCATAAACCTCTAATGATGCTGATGCACACAATTCATTACTGACCACATCTAGAAATGATGGATCTGCTGCATAATGGCTAAACTTTGACTGAGCCGACAAAAGGCTAAGACTCTAACAAGACTCTCCATTAGCAAAAGGCTGGCATCAAATTAAAGATTGATTTAGCAGAACCATTTGTTACCAGCGCCTGACATGCAGCTCTGTCTGTTGAGACCGCCGAAGACACAGACACCCCATCATCTCCCGCACCCCTCGCAAGCCAAGATGAACGCTTGTAATGATGCCATTTGCTTAATTTTCTGTGCTGTATACGTTCATGCTGCTCCCCACACACACCTAAAATGTTGTGCAGCTTTGTATTGCCTCACATTTTAAGTTTCGATTGCATGATTTTGTTTTAGTTATGATGCTTTTATAATATTTTATGCAATGTTGTTAACAATGTTGTTGTTGTTGTTTTTTTAAATCCAGTGCATAGACTGAGCAGAAAATGTGAAGGAATAAAAGATACAAAAACAAATTTTTAATATTTAAACATATTCTTATATGATTCTATAGTTACACTTTATTTTAAGGTGTCCTTATTACAGTGTAATATTAATTAACTACATGTACTTATTATAGGGTTAGGATTAAGGTTTGGTTTAGGGTTAGTTGAATGTAATTATGCATAATGTACTGTCATTACTATACTACATGTAACGTGTGTAATAATGCATTACCAAATAATTTATTCTGGCTAATATTCAGTTTGTAAATATTATGTTTCCTGTTCTTAAAGACAAAATGAAAAGTCTGTCATTTACTCACCCTTGTTTCAAAACCATTTCCCCCCCAAGAACACCCACAGGATCAATTTTGAAGAATCTTCACATAGATGTTGTTCATACCATGACAGTTCCCATAGTGACCAGTGTTGGGTGTAACATAAGTAACGCGAGTTACGTAATCAGATTACTTTTTTCAAGTAACTAGTAAAGCAACGCATTACTTTTAAATTTACAACAAAATATCTAAGTTACTTTTTCAGATATGTAACGCAAGTTACTTTGTTTTCCCATTTATTGGCTGACAGCTCTCCTGTCCCCATGTTGAGAGAAATCATGATGTGAACATGATGGTTATTTTAGTTCAAGACTAAATGTGAAAATGCATTTACTCATCTCACTTGCACAAAAACAGATTCAGTATTCCTCAAAATGAAAAAAGCAACAGTCAAATAAAAACTCAGAATATTACGCAAATCTGCAATAATGAAATGTTAAATAACGCAAATATACTTTATGTATTTGATTTAAATACTTTAATTTAAATAATTTACTAACCAATGTCTTTGTTGCTAAACGCCGACTAATAAACAAAAGTGACTTTAGTCAAACATCAAATTTGTGTTTCCTTTTTTTGTTTTTATTGCTGAAGTGTTGAACCTTCCTGTCCTGCATCTATTTCTTCTGCAATCCAAAATGGCAGCACAGCTGAAAGGTTTGTTTGAGCTGCGCCTTCTACTGTACAGGTGTGAATTTGCATTTCCTTCAGCCTGAGGCTTAATCATTTCACTTTTGGTGTTAAAGGGTTAGTTCACCCAAAAATGAAAATAATGTCATATATTACTCACCCTCATGTCGTTCTACACCTATAAGACCTTCGTTCATCTTCGGAACACAAATGAAGATATTTTGATTAAATCCGATGGCTCAGTGAGGCCTAGCAATGGCATTGAAAATCTCAAGATCCATAAAGGTACTAAAAATATATTTGAAACAGTTCATGTGAGTTCAGTGGTTCTATCTTAATATTATAAAGTGATGAGAATATTTTTTGTTCACCAAAAAAAATTTTTTTTTTTAAAAATAACGACTTTTCAATAATATAGTGATGGGCTGAATTCAAAACACAAACTTTGTGAATCAAATCAGTGATTCGGATCTCCTATCAAACGGCTAAACTGATGAAATCACATGAAATCACGCTCCAAATCACTGATTCGATTCGTAAAGCTCTGAAGCAGTGTTTTGAATTCGGCCCATCACTATATTGTTGAAAAGACGTTATTTGTTTTTGGGGTTTTTTTTGGTGCACAAAAAGTATTTTTGTTACTTTATAATATTAAGGTAGAACCACTGAACTCACATGAACTGTTTGAAAATATGTTTTTAGTACCTTTATGGATCTTGAGATTTTAAATGTTATTGCTGTCTATAGAGGCCTCACTGAGCCATCGAATTTAATCAAAATATCTTAATTTGTGTTCTGAAGATGAAAGAAGGTCTTACGGGTGTAGAACAACATAAGAATGAGTAATAAATGACATTATTTTCATTTTTGGGTGAACTAACCCTTTAATGTTTGTAAAAAGTAGAACTTTTGTTGTTGTTTTTTGTTATTTAAAAACAAACAAACAAACAAACAAACAAACAAGCAAGCCCAGCCCACGTGAGGAAAAGTAACGTAACGCATTACTTTCCACAAAAAGTAATCACAGCTGGTTACTTTTTTATGGAGTAATGCAATATTGTAACTTTTAACTTTTAGCAATATTGCATTACTTTTAATGTAACTTTCTCCAACACTGATAGTGACATGTATGTCAAGCTACAAAATGACAAAAAAGCACCATGATGGTATTTTTGATGTAGTCCATAGAATTTGTGCATAGTAGTCTTATAGTCTTATGATTTGTTTTGTGTGAGGAACAGGTTGGGCAACACTTTATTTGAATTGGCTATTAGTAACGTTGCACCTTCATGTCAACTACCAGACATTAAATTATTAGTAGACTGTCTGCTTAATATATGCTAACACTTTATTTCGATGGTCCCCAACAGACATTCTACTGACTATAAGTAACTTTGCAAGTACGTATCAACTTATTCTACTAACCTGAACCCTACCAATCTACTGATACTCTAATGAGAGTTAATTGCAACTTCGATATGGAGCAAATTCATATCATAGGAGCAAATTCGATATGTTCTTCTAGTTAACAGAATATGTAAAGGGGACCATCAAAATAAAGTGTAACCATAAATTTCCATATTCACTGATAATCTTCTTCAATGTAGTTCTGTTCAAATGTTGTGCCATGCTAGATGTAATTGACTCCAAACTCCATAGGGTTCTGTGTGTTGCTATGGAAAGTGATGTGCTCGTTTGAATAAGCAGAACAGAAAATGATTTTACTCTTGCTTAATTCGATTAAATTACTAAAATACTAAGAATTAATTTACTAAATTTTATAACTTATGTAAAATCTACAGTCTTGTTACTTTCTAGAAGCATGCCATTAAGCTTGTGAAGTTTATCAGAAACTATCGAAATTAATAGGATACCATAGACATCTGTAATGTTTGAATTTAAGAATAAAGAGGCTCAGAGTGTTCACCCATTATGCTACAGTCAGTCCCAGGGAGCAGGGAAAAGTCTCGCATCTTCAGTGTTAAACAGAACATTAGTGTTAATGGCTGATGTTGCTAATAGGAAAGGCAAAAGTCAATGATGGACCGGGTGTAATTAGTAATAATGAAGCTTGTGTTGGGACGTGACCTGCTGCCCCAGTAGGACGGTGTTCTGAGAATGGATCAGAACAGAACCAGTGTCAGTATGAGACTGTCGCAGACACCATTTTGACTATGATTATTACTTTCCAAGACAAGCCGAATTTTAGTTCAATTTTTAAACTCTTTTTATTCAAACTTATCAATGCACTTTTCAAGTTAACAGTGGCAACATAAAGGCAACATTTTTTTATATAAAGTTGCTTACTGGCACAAGTTAAAAGAGTCCAACTTCATGTGAAATTCCATCACAGTCAGGTGGGAATTTGTTACGTTTTGTGAATTGGTGGCTAAATTATAAAAATATGTACAATACAATCTACATCATACACTCTAAAAAACTGCTGGGTTAAAAAAACAACCCAAGTTGGGTTAAAAATGGACGAACCCAGTGGTTGGGTTGTTTTAACCCAGTGATTGGGTTGTTTTAACCCACCGATTGGGTTGCTTTAACCCAGTGATTGGGTTGTTTTAACCCAGCGGTTGGGTTAAATGCTTGCCCAACCTGCTGGGTAGTTTTATTTAACTCAACTATTGTTTAAAAATTACTGTATTGCTTGCTTAAAATGAACCCAAAATATGTTGGAAATGAACATTTACAAATATGTTTAATAAATGAACATTTATGAATAGGTTTAATGAATAATAAAGAAACAAAAATTAAATTAAATGGCTGATTAATAAATGGTCACCTTTTGATTATTATTGTTGCCTCTAGTAATTATATGTCTGATTTTGAATTTCCAACATATTTTGGGTTTATTTTAAGCCAGCTATATAGTAATTTTTAAACAATAGTTGAGTTAAATAAAACTGCCCAGCAGATTGGGCAAACATTTAACCCAACTGCTGGGTTTGTCCATTTTCAACCCAGCTTGCATTTTTTAGATTGCACAAAACATGCATTTTTGTATGAACCACATCATACAAATTCATACAAAATTGCCACCTCATAAAATATTTACTTTTTCTCATGAGATTCTGGTCCCTAAATATGACTCCGGTCCCTCTTTCAATATGTCTACAAACAGTGCATAATGAGTTTTCTAAGTTTAATTCTTAGTGTTAGGGGTGTGTACAAATCTTTAAGGAATAACAAAAGTATTTAGCTAATGATTCAATGTGCTTTGTAAGTAAATAGGAAGACGATCATCTGATCCACTGCATAAGAACAGTTAATGCACACGTGTATTGCACGCATGACTGCGCTGTCCACCCTCTAAGCAAGATGTGTGAATGACACCAGAACCCACGACTCTGTCCGTCAAAGCATTTCAGCTCTTGCACCTCTGACTTAACATTACCATGACAATTTCAATGTCAAAGATGTAGGATACACATGAAGTCCAACCATTGTCTTGAGTTTCCTTCTTCCACATTGTTACACCCCCATAAACCAGCGCGAGAGAGTAAGACAGCACCTCATATAGCCACATAGCAGAATATAAGCTATCAGTTTGAAACCAGATCAGTTTGCATGAGGAGCACCAGCTTTCCCAGGAGTGTGTGGAGCGCTGAGTTGCTATTGGAGCCGTGTGAAGCTCTTGGAGGAGCCCACTCATATGATGGGAAGTCACAAAGAGCCACTCTCCATGCTGCACTGATAATGTGAGTATAGCGTTCACCATCACCAATGTTTCTTCATGTGTTTGAGCATGTGTGTGTGCACTTTAATGCACTGTAATGCTGCATGATGTTGAACCTGTGGGTGTACAGTACTTGTCTCTGAGCAGAGACCTTCATTTAGATAATGTGGATAATGGGATATTAGAATACATCAAATACCAGGGCGAAACTTTTTTTTTTTTTAACGGAAAGGTATTATTGCTCTCGGCCGTTTCTGTGAGCAATTATGTCATCTGAGTGTTACAAATTGACTTGATGGTGTGTTGTTCTCCAAAAAATGTCAAATTAGAATAAAATGCATGTAATTAGAAAAAAAGACTTGAGATGGAAAATCATGTTAAAAGCTTTTTTATTTTATTTTTTATCAAGTAAAAACTTTTTTTTTTTTTTTTTGCTAGAATATTTCAGATTATTTTTGATGAAATACTTTTTAGGAAAAATATTTAGGAATAATGAATTAGGGGGAAAAAAACTAAGTGTGTTTCATATAAAATATTTAAAGACATTCATATCTTCCAGGCACATTGCTGATATAGAGACAATGACTTTCTCTAAAGGCAGTGAAATATCATCTCATTAATCCTCGGTCAGGCTCTTGTACATAAATAGGAAATGCAAACAGATTGTTATTACCAAAAAACAGATAGAACAATGATCACTGAGCTCGCCAATACCAATAGCACAAACGAAAAAGTCCTTTGAAGGTGAGCATCTATAGAAAAGTAACACCTACACAAATTCACTAAGAAAAACGGCCTCCTACTCGGTAAAAAAAGAACAATTCATGTTGTGCGGAGTCTCCCACGGCTAGTCTTTAGATCTCAGCTGGCTCTAGAGCAGGTTTGTGTCCATTCACCCCTCTTCGACAAACCTCATCTGAATTTTGTGGGCGTAACTTGACAGCTTGCTTTATGGTGTATTGTCATATGCCTGACCAGTTTGGAGAGACATTCCTTTCATAGAGCAGATTTGTAAATTGTCCTTTTTTTCCTTTTCCTTCTTTCCTTCTATATTTCTTTCAAGCTAACTTTGAATACTAGAAATAAAATTACATTTTATGATAAAATTACATTTAGAACAAAGACTGGATAATCAGTGTTGGGGAAAGTTACTTTTAAAAGTAATGCATAACAATATTGTCTTACTCCCTAAAAAAGTAACTTATTGCATTACTTAGTTACTTTTTATGGAAAGTAATGGGTTGCATTACTTTTGTTACTTTTTCTCACCTGGCCTGGGCTTGCTTGTATGTTTTTTGAATAAAAATGTAAAAAACAAAAAAAAAAAAAAAACTTTTTTTGGCAAATGTAAAAAATCAAAAGTGAAATTAATACGCTGAAGGAAATGCAAATCCACGCCTGTACAGTAGAGGGCGCAGCTCATACAAACCTTTAGCTATGCTGCCATTCTAAATTGCAAAAAAATATGATGTACCTTCAGGATTGCCAGGTTTTCACAACAAAACCTGCCCAATTGCTACTCAAAACTAGCCCAAACGCATTTCGGGGGGGGGTCCCCTGATAAAAATCGTGTTCCAGGGGGTAAAATGTGCATTTTTGGCTGGGTTCCTCTGGTAAAATTTGCATTCCAGTGGCTAAGTATCATGTTATTTGGGGTCGCTTCAACCCGCGGACATGAAAACAACTCGCGGCAACAGTATTAAAGTAGCCCAATTCCGCAGGAAAAACGTTTTCTGATTTCTTTCAACATGGGAACAGTAGAGGTGTAAATGGGAAAACAAAGTACTGGTGTTACTTATTTGAAAAGTAATATTTTGTTTGCCAAATTTAAAAGTAATGTGTTACTTTACTAGTTACTTGAAAAAGTAATCTGATTACATAACTCATGTTACTTGTAATGTTTTACATCCAACACTAAATATAATATATGTACAGATAGATAGATAGATAGATAGATAGATAGATAGATAGATAGATAGATAGATAGATAGATAGATAGATGTTTTCAAATATCATTGTTGTGCCTAGAAAGTAAACTGTAACACAGGTGAAGTAATAAACTGCCCTATTTACTCAATTTGTGAGTACAGTTATATCATAAAGCCTTCTGTTGTGTGTGCTGATCTCATGGACAGCTTGATGAGTAATAGAGAACAATGAAACTAACGTGAAAAACAATGCAAAGGCTGATGCAGAAGGATGTCATTCTATGTCTCCTCAATGTGCAGGAGTCATTTGACCCCAGGAGACCCTGAGCACATGCAAGAAAGAAAGCTCTTGAATTCAGTGGCTGCCATGTGTGGGTGTCCATTACATTGAGACCATCATTCCCAGCAGGGACAGCCAGATCCCAGCTGCCAATGGGCATTCGGCGGGCCCGGCACGCTCTGCCAAAGCGGGCCACTTCTGCACAGTGTGCAAACATTTTTGCATCTGTAGGCGTACAACAAAAGACACATGCATCTGAAGAAGTTTCCTTCTTTCGTTTGTGGGGGAGGACACAAGAATCCCTGAAAATGTGAAGCATTCAGATGTGGCAATCAGTGGCAAAGATTGTCGCTGTTCTGTGCAGACTTGAGCGCTTTTGTGTTAAGCTTGGCTTCTTTCTCGAGCTGTCATACAGCCACAATTAACCGCTTACAGCGAAGTTTATATCATAGCAGTTGCTGATGGAGTAGAGTAGGGTTGATTTATTTGCCGTGCATTAAGCACGTGCACATCCACCCGTCCTGATCTCGAAGCAATATTGCATTGTAGAGCAGCCGAAGGAAGCCGATGCGCTTCACAATTAATACAGCCTGCAGAAACAGGACCAGGTTCATTACCTCCTCATTATGGATGTTCAGGCTCAGAACCAAGACATTGTTTAAAGGGCTTCCCCCATTAACAGCGACTGACACGTCCCTGTAATCAGTCTGGCCGCGGTCTGTCACATTACTCGCTGTAGTCTTTATTCACGGGGCAAGAAAAGCACCGGCGCGCCTGACAAACACGCAAAGCTGTTCGGCACTAAACGTCTGCGGGTGATAATGTAACTGTGGCGTGTTGCTGGCCCTGCCTCGCTATTGAGCGTTTAGGGTGATTTGCGGGGACGCACTCCAGTCAATATCTACTGAGATGTCATTATGACGACACGACCTCTTTACTAATTGCCTGCTTGAGCGACAGCGGCGATAAAAGATTCAGAGCGGACCGTGTGGACTAGAGGGGACCTCAGACAGGTTACGGATGCACGGGGCCTTTATTAAATCATTACCCACAAAGCCGATTAACAGCCCTGAAAGTGTCCGCTCAGTTTAGGCCCATGACAAGCGTGGGGGCAGTATATATACATATACATATATATATATCAAAGATAGGCTAATAAGACTTTTGGCTTTCTACATACTTTTTTCAGTGGTCAATAATTAAAAGAAGGGCTTCTGGTTTATATCATCTCAGTAATAGTATCCTTCCACCATAGAGTCAGTGAGAAGTGTATGCAGTGGCAACAGATGGCTCCATTTCTAATTCATTCAGTAATTATGACACTCTGAGATCACAAACTGTTCTCAAGCCATGCTTATGATGACAGCAACACCTTCTCAAAAATAACCAGAGCTTGCATGGGCGGTGCTAAAAATATATATGTTATTGATGGACAACAGGAAGCTTTGGGGATTTTTATTGTACTATAAAATCTGGGGGTGTGAACTGAGGTTTCCTGTGTGCGGGTCGATTTAGACTCCCATTCAAGCTGGCGTCATGCTTGAAGAACAAAACAAAAATAATGCTGAAATAATTTTCTGAATTCCTAATAAGCCGATCTTCAAAAATGAGGATTAAGCTCCGACCCTAAATAACTCTCCTCTCTGTTTATTTTGTTATTATTTGGAAATAGCAATTATTACAATTTCCACTGGTGTTAAACACACTCTCTTACAATAAGCAATAACACTTTTTCTCAAAGGATTCTAGCAGTTTTGCATCTGAAAATTTCCCATAATAAGGATTTTCTCATTTTACAACAGTGAAAGTTGCAATTAGAGGTAAATGAATGACAGATTTGGGATTGTCATCTGTGAATGTGTTGTCAATTTAATATTTAATGTTAATAATTTTAAGTATATGATTATGAAATGAGATGAACAGGATGAAAACCATTCCTTCATTGATGACTGAAAATTGTAAATGTAAAGAATATGATAAAGTCTCTCTTTTATAAAAAAAAAAAAAAGCATGAAGGCTGGTTTGATTTGGATCTTTTTTTTTTTTTTCTACTTCAGAAATAATAAACAATAGAAATTGTGCTTGATTAAAAATAACTGTTTGTTTGTTTTTACAGAAATAGGCAAGCTACTATTGCAGAGCCCATTATGTTCTTGAAGAGATAACTAAATGCTAATGAGATTATTTAGCCACATCTCTCAGTTAGGCTATTCATCTGACAGAGTAATAGTGTAAAAAGGAAAGCTATTTTTATCAGTTTGAAGTGTCAGTCCGCAGTAAAGGGACATATACTGCCCCCTGTCCATAAGCTTTGACATAACCCACGCAGGTCGCGTGAAACGCTTTATTTATATACACAGTTCCAAGTAGCCTATATTAGCTATAAGTATATTATTTTAACAATATTTTAAATTAATAGGCTATAGCTATACTTGATATAATTTTAAATAAGTAGCCGTTTACACACATACACAAATAAAAACCCCTTCTTCTGTTCAAATTTCAAATCTCTCCTGACAGACCACAGCGCGCGCAGTTCCATTGTTATATTCATTTGTAATCCAGTCAGGCTTTTCATGTTCGGGTTTAGGCCTAAATTGTTACAAAACGCGACAAGCTTTAAGGAAACTTAAACGGATATCTGTTAATATTTGCTTCAAAACCCCGCTTATCTTGGAGAATTGACGTTTGCTTTAAGAAATAAGCATTTTATATTGAAATAGTAGCCTACTGTAAATGGTGTCAAAATGTTTAGACGTGCGACCATACGCACAGTCATACCGGCCGTCTAACATGATGTGTGGGATGTCGGAAGTTCAATGGAAGAGTTTTTCCAGAGATGAACATATATGCCCTGAAAAGACACAAACTCGAGCGATCATTCCAACAGTCATAACTCAGACAGAAGTCGAGAAGTGACTTGACTATATTAACCACGGCATGTATAGCCTACTAATTGAGACACAGACAGACTGCGCGCGAGGACTGCAATCCACTGAGCGCGCGCGGCAACAACTTCTATTAAACATTGAAATATGTCATGAGTGATTACTCCTTTTCTTTTCTTTGCTTTGATGTTATATGGATTTCTTCAAGGCACATATGAGCTTGGAAAATTATAAAATTATTATTTCTTTGGGTGATATTAGGCTATTATGTGGCATTTTGGCCATCTACGTGATGCAGCCATGTCCTAAATAGTAGCCTAAGCATTCTTTTAGGTGAAAGGATGTTAAATTACAGCTGCAGTAGGCCTATATTTCCATACACACGAAGCTCAAATCACTCAAATACGTAGCTGTAATTTTTCTAGGCCTACATGTATTTAATATGATTTGATTCTGTAATAGAGTAGCCTAAAATCATTGGCTGAAATTCCGACCTCAGCTCCCTCCTCCCCCGTATGTCTTACTAAGAGCAGTTTCTAAACCCACGGGGGGAATTCACTTCTATCATCTTTTTATTTGGTCGCATCTTTAAACCTCACAGCGGAAAGCATTTCTATTTACGTATACAGGCATTTACATTTGGAAAGTTTTAGTTTCTTGTGTTTAAGTGTTGGAGCGAGAGTTGAATTAATTGAAGTAGACATATAGCGCCTATTCAATGTTTAGGTCTAGCCTATAATACGAAAAACGAAGCAGTGAACAAAACTGGAATTCTCATGCGGTTACAGTCTATGCTGTTTTTATCAAACGCATCATGAACGATTTAACCACCAGAAGACAGCAAAATATAAATATATCAAATAAAACAACTTTTTGTTGATTAATTAGAATCATATATAGGCTAAATTTACTTTCCAGCATCACTCTAATTATAGAACACCATTACTAAAAACGTTTCCCTCTTTCCAAAAACATGGGGTCTATTCAAATAGCGCACTTTCCGACAGTGCCATTGAAGCAAAGGTAGAAATTCCGTGATTGTGTCTCTCATTTGATTGTGGTTTTCTGCTGCTTGCTGAGCCGCGTCTCTTTGCTCGGCAACACTCGCGAGTTTCCGATACTCAATTTCCGGAATACGCTCCATAAATGGACGAAGGGGTGTTACTGTTTACCGGATAAACCCATTTATGGTGTGAAAATGAACCGGAATTCCTGATTGAGAATGATGCGTTGTATCAAAACGGAATATTTTTTTCCACTTAGCATTCGTTATCTTTCAGCAAACGCATGCCTTTACTTGTGTTTTTTAAATTATTTATCTAAAAAATATTCTAAAACAGCAAGCAATATACTTTGTTCATTTTTCCTCTGAGCACATTGCTTTTTTATGCATGAGCGGCCGCACAGAAAGGATTCTCCATTGACAAGTATTATCTCAACGCGTCACGCCGCCTATAACCAATCAGATCGCGCAGCGCTACTTTTCTTTTGCCATCCAGTCCTTAAATGGTCAGTGACGTAACGACACATTGATAGGCTCTCCATAAATACATACTACCACTAGCAGCTCCACAAGGATCTGTCATTCAACAACACAGAGCCGTCAGATGGCATCACAGTGAACGCTAAACTCACAGAGCTTACTGACAGCTTTCCACATGTAACGTTTTGAGCGAGCGTTCGCACAGGCACAAAACATTTTGTGAACTTCTGAACGAGTGCTTCTTAGGACTTCATGATGACAGCTAAAACTTTGGAGAAAGCCCCGGTAACTCTTGGTGGCTTTGTGCACCCGCTTGCCGAAAGCATCTACTCGGTGGACGAGATTGCCACATCACTGCCAGCCTCTGTGACTATATTTCCAAACGGTGATTTAGGAGGACATTACGAGCAGATAAACCCTGGAGGTAAGACTGATGCGCGCATCTCAACTGCTTCCATCCTCACGTGCTCTCTGTGTTGATATGTCGTTCGCGTCTTAGGGAATGAAAACATGTGGCTACTTTGTAGAATTTTTCAAAAATCCAACTTGCTGAAACTGAAAACGTACTTTTTCTTGCTTATGTCTGACTAGTTTAAAAAAAGAAACAGAAATGAATGCAAACAAAGATGATATGCCTATAATTTTACTGAAGTGTGCGTAAAAGCTACGCGCTTTGCATCTGATGGTTGCATGATCCATAAGACAGCCTTCTTTCACGTGTATCTAAACCTTGCTTTTTATGTGCATTCTTTTTTGCAGATGGCTTGATTAGCGGGGATATGAGCACGGAGAAGCGCTCTCTCGACTTATCCTATTCCAGCAGCTTCGCGCAACCAGCTGGCCCTCGCAACCAAACTTTCACCTACATGGGAAAGTTTTCCATCGACTCCCAGTACCCAGGAAACTGGAACCCAGAGGGCGTGATCAACATCGTGAGCGCGGGGATCCTGGGCATGACCCAGCCATCCTCAGCATCCTCTTCTCCTGCATCCTCAGTGTCCCCCAGCCACTTCTCCAGCACTCTCAGCTGCACCATGGCGCAGAACCAGGCAGACATGGAGCACATCTACTCTCCCCCACCGCCCTACTCTGGATGCGGAGAGGTGTATCAAGATCCATCCGCATTCCTCTCCACCTCCACCTGTCCGATCTCCTATCCTCCGCCATCCTACTCATCCCCAAAGCCAAACACGGACTCCGGGCTGTTCCCTATCATCCCGGACTACGCCGGCTTTTTCCAGCCCCCGTGCCAGAGGGACATGCAGTCGATGCCCGACCGCAAACCGTTCTCATGCCCGCTGGACTCTTTCAGGGTCCCGCCTCCTTTGACCCCACTGAACACTATCAGGAACTTCACACTGGGGGGACCGGTTTCTGACGGACCCCGGCTACCCACAGCCTACAGCCCGCAGAATTTGCCCCTAAGGCCCATCCTGCGCCCGAGGAAATACCCCAACAGACCCAGCAAGACGCCCGTGCACGAGCGTCCCTACCCCTGCCCGGCGGAGGGCTGCGACAGGCGCTTCTCCCGGTCCGACGAGCTCACCAGACACATCCGCATCCACACCGGCCACAAACCCTTCCAGTGTCGGATATGCATGAGGAACTTTAGTCGCAGCGACCACCTGACGACCCACATCCGCACGCACACCGGCGAGAAACCGTTCGCCTGCGACTTTTGCGGGAGGAAGTTCGCGCGGAGCGACGAGAGAAAGAGACACACCAAAATCCACCTGCGACAGAAGGAGCGAAAATCATCATCCTCTGGTGTGTCCAGCTCAGAGCGCGGAGTCGCCACGGGCATCTGCTCGTCCGGTTCAAGCCAGTAAACTTTCAACTGGACTGTGCAATATCCAACACTATGTAGGCAATATAATGACAATAATAATGCACCATTCGTAATATATTAAAACTGGGTGGACTGATGTTGTGAAATCAAACCACAGTGCCAAACTGATATGGACACATTTATTGTGCGCACTTTTAAAGGTGGTGCGATGTTCGTTTTTTTTTTTTTGTTTTTGCCTCAGTCGCATGCAGACTGACCAAACGCACTTTGTTTGAATATTTAGGCCAATTAATTTAATTAAAAAAATAACATTGGATAGCACGTGGGAGAATTGTGTCTTAGACGAAAGGTGGAAAGTTGAGTGGCTACATTTAAAAAAAAAAAAAAAAAGTCAAGAAGGTGTCTAACATCACTATTTTCTCCCATTGTCGTGCCTTTTGTCCGTTCATCTTGTACATACACCAGAAGGCTTGAATTAAATTGTACATTTTATCCTTTAATATGAAAGTTTTTGAAGATATATTTTTGTACAAACTGTTTCGTGTTAAAAGTGTTGCATTTGTGCTTAAACAAGAATTGTATATAGCTGAACTCATAGCGATTTGACGTTTGTTCTGTGGTTGTTCTGACTGATATACATGTATTTGTTATGAAGTGACTAACGCAGGTCAATAATGTCCTACTTTGTCAACATGAAAATAATAAACAACACATTGATTGTGAACTTTTGTTTAGCTGCTTGATTTTTATTAGAGAAAAGGGGTGTAAAAGGAAAAAGTGAAGACTTGTGGGGACATTCCCATTTTGGCATCACTGAGCTCTGACTCATGGTCTCTGAAGGGTCATCACCCACACATGTGTTTACAAATGCACAAAGGGTGTGAATATTCAAAGTCCCTAATCTTCAATATAGGGTAATGTTTAAAGTGGACAAAATGACTCACTTTGTGATCTGCAATGAATTTACAGATTTGACACAAAAACACTATGTTATGGCCACTCTTTACAGTGACTACGGTATGAAAATTGAGAAACGACACTGAAAAAATGACAAATAATTGTTGCCACTGTATGAACCTCTGTGGTTTTATGTGGTTGAAGGTATACCAACCCCCACATTCAGTGCTGGGACAACCCCATATTTACATCACAGCTACTTAATACATGTTGACAATATTTCCAATGGATATTTTTGGATAATTAAAAGTATACACCCCCCAAAAAAAAAAATGCTGGGTTAAAAACAACCCAGCGGTTGAGTTAAATGTTCGGCCAACATGCTGGGCAGTTTATAGAAATTCCAACTATTGTTTAAAACTACTGTATGGCTGGCATAAAATCAACCCAAAATAGGTTGGAAATTAAAAATCAGACAATTTCTAGAGGCAACAATAATAATCAAAATGTAAACATTTATTAATAAGCAATTTAATAATGTTTATTGTTTCATTATTATTCATTAAACTAAATGTTAATTTCCAACATACTTTGGGTTCATTTTAAGTGAGCAATATAAAAAATTTTAAACAATAGTTGAGTTAAATAAAACTACCCAGCAGGTTGGGCAAACATTTAACCAATTCGCTGGGTTTGTTCATTTTTAACCCCACTTGGGTTGTTTTTAACCCAGCAGAGTTGTAGCTTGAAAGGAGGTTAAATAAAACTACACTGTAAAAAAGAATTGTTGGTTTAACTTTAAAAAGTAAGTTTGCCTTAAAATTTTGAGTTCATTGAAATTAAAAATTTGAGTTAATACAATGAAGGCGATTGGAAGAATCAACAGAAACTCAAAATATTATGTTATCTGATCCACATTAATTACTGAAGTTGATTTGATGAAAGAAAAAACATATCATGAAAATATTTTTTTACAGTGTAAAGACCTACATTTATATGAGCAAATAATTGAAAGCAATAATAAAACACAGGAAATTTTACTTTACTAATGTTCTGTTCATGTCAGTCCATGAGCTCTCTATTCAGCGGCTGAGAGACTTAAATGCTAATTAACAAACATATTTAATAAATTGAATTTCACATTCAAACAGCACTGAACATAAGCTGAGCTTAACAAAGGACCATCTGATAACTTTCTGTTCAGTTCACAGAGCCAGCTCAATAAAAAAAAGCCCTTAAGGGATGCAAGAAAGAACAATGTCTAACATCAACGGCATCTAAGAAATGATGTAAGAATCCATTTTATGAAAACAAAAGATTACTTCTAGGCCTGAGACACAAGCCTGCTTCGTACATTAATGTTACAGACATATATTTACCAATGCGTGGGAAACAAGACGCCACATTAGACATTAATATGTCTGTTAACATTCACATCGAAAGTCTGACTTTAAAACAGATTTCACTCAAGTATGCGGCACAACGTATTCCAAATTTACAGAATCGTTATCATTAGTGATAACAAAACTAAGCAAATTGTGCGCGCATTAAGATGAGCAGATAAGAATTTTTAGCTTCCCACTTTCCTCTCACCTTATTAATGTGCGCAGTGGAAAACTGCTATGAAGGGTCAGCTTAATTATTGTTTAATCAGACTTGGGCAAATGGCCAATAACAGTGCTCATTTTGCAGCACTACTTTCAAGTTTGAGTGTAACAGTGGTACACACAACAAAGTCTGTTTAATGACAAATAATTATGAAGCTAATTTTCTTCAAGACAAAGTCAAAATGATTTACAATCATTTTAATAGTACTTTAACAGTAAAAATATAAGCAGTACATAAGAATTAGTGTTTGTGTACAGTCTTTTAAAATAAATTAAGCAAGTATTTAATGTAGATATATAGTGTGCACTTATACAAGAGTAAATGCTTTTCAATGTATACATTCATTATTCACAAACAAGGCCACAAGTGTTGATGGAGCCTATGGGGCGCACAGGCTCGGAATAGACGTTTAAAATCACGTAGTGGTGTTTGCAGTCCCAAGGAAAATTTTTTACACATCTGAGTTAGAGCAAGGACGGATCACGGTCAGAGGCTACAAGTCCATTCCAGTGTTCATCTCGCTACACAGAAACTTCGGGACCGGGGTAAGGCTCACCCCCGCACCAGAAATCATCTGGTTGGGGGATCTCTAAAAGCCAAGTTTCATCTTCACTGCTCTGCTCTGACTTTTTGCCAGCAGTTTGTAATACTCTGTAGTAGTGACAATCTCTTCCGTCGTCAGGGTCATAAGGTGGTGCCAGTATATCAAGAAACGCAGCTGGTCCGTCCACTGCATCAATCTCATGAAGGTTGTCTTTGAGAGGGGTCAAGACGCAAGGGCCGCTCTGCTCAGAATACAGTCCGGAAGACCTCAGCACTGCTCTCCTCACATCATCCCTCTGGAAAGGCAACAGCGGTGGTTCAAACTGCCTCTCAGTTTCACTCTCAGCACCAACAGCTTTATCCAACTTGTCGTAACACCTTATATTGACCTTGCCGTATAGGACCTTCAGCATGCCATTCATCCCAGGATGGTCATGCAGAGGGATGGAAGCTCCAGGCTTCAGCAGAAACACTCCCATGCTGAAGGCATCAGTCTCACAGATGTGCATGTATGTGACCGGAGGGACTGCTGAGGACTGTGGGGAGGATATGGAGACTTTCTTCGGTGGCGCAATCTTCAGATCCGCAGCCCTGATGTCGGAGATCAGGGCGGCCAACTCTGTCTGCTGCTCTAAAAACACCTTATTGTCTCCAATGGTAGAGGAAGAGCAATTTGTGAAGGTCACATAAGCCTGGCTCGCTATCTTCTGGATCAGCGACGACTTGTTGTTCCTCGGCATGTTTGATAGAAAACAAACGAAACCGTGATTTGCTTCGAGCCCCGCGATGAAAACAAAAGCGCTGTTACGCCAGACGAGATTGACTCACGTGAAGCATTTAAAGCAGTCGAGTGTATTTGTGTTGAAAGTTACGATAAAAATAACTCCATTGAGGTACTTTTAGCATCTGGATACAATCCACAGACCCTCGTCTCCACCACCCCATTCATGGCTATCAGAGCCACACGTCCGCGACTACTGCGCATGCGCTGACACATAGGAAGCATAATGGAACTTGTAGTTCTTTTGCGCTTGTGGGTTGAAAATAAATCCTTAGATACGCAGATAAATATGCAGATAGATTCAGACAGGACATGTCAATATTTTCTGACATTGCAGTAATTAATATTTTGTTTATAAACATGCCGTCAGTTTTAATAATTGCACAATTTAGCTCAGTAATAGAACTACAACACCCAACAACCTCCACAATGTTGACCCTCTCTTGTGAGTATGAGGGGTGGGAGGCCAATTGGGCCATTCAACTCTGTCCCTTCCCCCACAGCCACCCTGGAACAACACATCACCACCCTACCAACATCATCATTGCATGTCATTTATTTATCCACCCAGGCTTGATCTCTGGAGTAAAATTTTAGTGAAACAAATGCAACAGTGTATATGCAAAATGACAAGTAACACTTTAAATGTTTTTTTTTTTTAAATAAATAATTAAAATGTTGACTAAATAATGTTTCCATCATTGAGTGTAAAAACTCCTACACAGCACCTTTGTGAAAAAGAAGTGAGCTTAATTGTATTGAATGTGGTAGTGTTCTTCAAATCTTAAAATTATATATTTACAATTCTGTACATGCTGATAATATAATATTAATGAAAAAGAAGGCCACTTAAGAGAGAACACTTTCATGATTATGTCTTAACACACTTAATCAAATTAAATGTTTAACTTTGATGTACATGTTTTTAATAATCTTTTCAAAGAATTTAAAGAAGCCTACACTTAATTTGATGTGTTGAGTAACATACTAAAATATATGTAAAGTACTTAATTATAATTTTAACTGTAGTGTATTTCATACTACATTTTAAGTTAATATATCTGACATGATGTTCCAAATTCAGCTTCATCATTACAAATGTGTAATTACAAATATATCTAAATACAGTTTTAATAGAATATTAGCATATTTAGTTTATCACAAATGCTTGTCATTACAGTCAGCAGTACTCTTTAATATTTCAACAACAATAGAAGTAATTATGAAATGACATATAGAGATGTGCTTAAGTCCTACTTAAGTAGGTCAAAACACTCTTACTGTAAGGGGCTGTTTACACAGAACAGGCTTTCTATTCCAATGCGCTACTATTTCCATTGTTTTTCTATGAAAACACACGTTTGACGTATGTGTATAAACTTTACGCTTGCGTGTCTTGCACATGAGTGCCGCGTTTTTAAGACACTCTGTCAAGTTCAACTTTTTTTTTCAAAGTTTCAACTTTTACAGCAGTGCCACTCATCAATGTCAGTTCCAAAACAGTTGACCAATCAGAGGAACTCAGAGACGGGGCAAGCGTTGCAAGCTTCTGTTTACAGTAGCAAGTTGGCATGGCAACTGTTTTATTTAACGGTAACATGGCAGAGGAGGCCATAGCCAGTTTCTATGTCAAACATAGTATGTATCTATTCTGCAGTTTGCCTATTTCTATTGTTTCCATTATTGCATCACGTCTCTAAAGCATATCTCGAGACACTCGTGTTCTGTGCTGAGGTTTTTCAAAAAATATTCCTGAGAGCTTGCATTTTTTGACACAAAGATGCGTTCTGTGTGAACGAGCCCCAAGTTCAACTAACTGCATTTAATATAAATTTAAACTATAATACATTTTCTTTTAATTGTACATAACTTAATTGTGGCAAGCAGGGTGGGGCCGAGAGCCGTGGGAACGGAGCGAGCTGCGAGTGATTATGAGCGTCACCTGCGTGCCACACCGGTCTCGAGTCTCATGAAGGAGCTCCGGAAGAATAAAAGGAGGAGTGACGACAGTGAAATATGAGAAAGGAGCAGGCCTGGACTATTTACATTGTGTTTTATTATGTTTACATGCAGCAGTTGTCCATGAGGGGCTACCGATTTACTTTTGTTTTGTTTTTTGTTTGATTTATGATTAAAGTTTGTTGAACGTTCACCGGTTCCTGCCACCTTCTTCCCTGAACCTTTAAACATTGCTACAGTTATTAAGTGTTGAAAACATTATATTCAGTTCACACTTAAGTTTATTCTGTTAAAATATATTATTTCTGTAATAAGTAGTGTAAAAATAGTGAACTTCTTTTTCACAAGGGCAGCCTACATCAACATTGTATATGATTTGCAATGCATAGAGAGTACAGGCTAAATCTTTGGAATGAAATTTTCATTTGCATTATCAGAGACAATGAGACACTTGTGTTTGCAACTGATAGAGACACTAGTAGTTTATAATCATATGGTGCATGCTGTTTAGATGATCATATCCACAAATTAAAACTAGATGAACATCACCATCCCCTCACTATGCATAAAAAAAACCTATCCATATAATACATATAATAATAATAATAATAATATGACTATTATTCTCAGGGTACATCCAGTTTATCTCAAACCTTTACACCTAGTAATTGAAGCTGGTCATTCATTATCTTTTGTCAGGTTGGTGTTGATAGCGAGAGGACCGGAAGTGTGCATGGACGGAACGCAGCACTGAGTCAGTGAAGTATGTACTCAGGACATGTACCTTTGTTCATGATCACCACAAAGACCATCCTCTTGAAAAATAATGAGGCCTGCTCATTTACTCAAAGAGCAAGCACATCCAAATAACACTTCCGTTTGGGTAATTCAATGAGATCATCTCTCAACGGCCAGGATATGGAGATCAGACACACAAGGGAGATCCTTCCATCACCACTGTCTTGAAGGCAAGGTCATACTTTTAAAAAGAGTACTTATTGCCGAAATAATATACCATAAAAGAATATACATGAGTGCAAACTGTACGTAATGTTTTTGGACACTTAATTGCATGTTATTTACAATTAAATTAAAATATATTAGTTTCATTTTATATGAACTCTCTGGTGCTCCTTACGACGGATGATTTTATTATTTCAACTAAATGAATGTACTATATTTTAGTTCGTTAATGTTTTTTTGTTTAACATTTTGTATTTTTAGAGGATTTTAAGTTAATAAATCATATTTATGCATTAGTCATCATCCATTTATTCACTTTTTGAGCATAGACCTGAAAATGAAATTTCCAACTTAAACTGTCATAAATCTTGAATAATTTAGAGCACAGATTTTTTAAAGACGACACCTGGCAGATTATTGCTGAAGTGAAAAAAGTTTTAAAAAAGTGAAGATAAAAAAAGTTATAGAATTGGACGTTTACTGAGACAAAAATGCACAAAAATAGTCATTCCAATTTTTATATGAAATATACATTTTCCAAAATATGTTTTACTCTAAAACTGCAAGAAAATCGAAGCCATAAATCTAAACAACTTTACCTGTAACTTCCAAATTTGAGCTTGATATCTCAAAAAATGAGCTTTCAGTAAGACTTTATTTGGGCGCAGTACCAAAAGTTTCCACTAGATGAAAGCTGTTTCCTATTGATTTCCAATGCTGTCATTTTTTACCGTGAGGAGTAGCTGCAAGTGTGACTATTTTTTTCAGGACCATTTAACCTTTTCGAATCATGTCCAGATTTTTAATTTTTAATTTTTTGTCTTCATATAGCAAGTGCCAAAACCTTTACCAAGTTTTGTACCATTCAGATGCAACATATATATATATATATATATATATATATATATATAAACGTAAAAATTAGTATTACACTGTAAAAAAAGAATTGTTGGTATAACTTAAAAAAGTGAGTTGCCTTAAAATATTTGAGTTCATTGAAATTCAAAATTTGAGTTAATACAATGAAGGTGACTGGTTTAAAGAACAGAAACTCAAAATCTTATGTTATCTGAACTACATAAATTAGGGCTGGGCGATATATCGCATGCGATTGTCATGCGCATTTCGTCAGTAAAGCCGGTTCCCTGATTGCCGCTAAATCGCCATCACCTGCTTTCAGATGGAGCGGCATTTAATAGACAGAGCCGTAGATCACTGATAAGCCACGCAATATCGCGTTCATTATCGAAGGCGATTCATCTGCGATATGAATGCGATATTGCGTGGCTTATCAGTGATCTACGGCTCTGTCTATTAAATGGCGCTCCATCTGAAAGCAGGTGATGGCGATTTAGCGGCAATCAGGGAACCGGCTTTACTGACGAAATGCGCGTGACAATCGCATGCGATATATCGCCCAGCCCTAACATAAATTATCTAAGTTGATTTGACAAAAGAAAAAAATATTCTGATAACAAATCATGAAAATGATGTTTTACAGTGTACAAGGCTAAATGCTTGTTTTTTGGACCCACCTAAGTAGGACTTAAGAACATCTTCCTATATAATTTCATAATTACTTATATAGTCTTTGGAATATGGTAAAGTGTAATTCCAAATGCACTGACAAGCACTTATGATAGACTAAAATATACTTTACTGTCATTTGTATTGTATTGAAACGTGTAGCTACTGTATGTCATGAATATATTTTGCTTTAGTGTGTTAGTCAACATCAAAATAAATGTATTGTTTTAAAAGCATGACAAAAGATTATTAAAACATTTAAAATATACTTTAAAGTAAACCGTTTAATTTGACATTATTACAAAGTGCACTTTTTAAAAGTGTACTTATTAGTCATGAAAGTTTACTCCCTTTAAGTGTGCACTTCAGTGTCACCATTTTTGCTCTTATGTAGACCTCTTTTAACAAATCAAAACGAAAATGAGTTTTCACTAATATTTCAGTTTAATATTAAAATTATTATCATGCGCTGGCATAATTTTAATGATTCACTTTTAAACCAGGGAGACTTATGAAGCACATTCCTTTCGTGAAATCTGAGCTTATTTGTCACGTTTGTTAATGTGGTGCTATAGATATTTTTCTGTTACATTTATTTAACAATATGAATATGTAGTATATAGTATAAAGTATATAAATATAAAGTAAACTATTAGTCTAAAGTATATAAATATTTAGCTAATGGTTATGTGGTTTGGACTTTTGTGATTTGTGTCAAAAGGTCAAAACATTGAATCTCACTCCAAGTAGAATGAATCAACAAAGCCTTCAGATATGAATTTCATCTCTTAAATTGTGAATGTTTCTCTGTGTAGAGAAATTGATATCATGGTAGAAGGCTTACATAATTCTCTTACAATCCCTTTACTGTTATAAATAAGTATGTGTACATTAGCTCAGAATAAGCACGTTTTTCCAAGCAAGATGCAATCGTTCTCAGCAGCAGATAAAGGCAACATTATTCGCCGATGCTTAAAATGTGCATGACTAACATTGCACAGAGGTCAGATAGAATGGAGTTCATGCATCTCTGGTAATTCCAGCCAAGAATCCTGAATGAGCAGAGCAGAGGACAATAAGACTTTCTAATTGCTCCGACATCTTGTGGTGAACGTCCCCATTGTTGTGCTCAATCTGCCGTCTGTTCTGTTATGATTGGTGGTACATGCATGCCTTTGTCAGTGGTGAGTCTTTTATGCCTTCACAAATGAGACTCCATTGATTTCTTGAGGAAACTGAAGCAGTTACTGTTTTTAGATATGCCAGCTATTCCCTCAGATCATAAAAATTCATATTTTGGCTGTTCGGAAAATATCTGCATGGTTAAGAGGCAAAGGGCAATGAAAATGTTGTTGTTCTTTATGTGAAGAAGGATCGCTACTCTTTAATGCATTGCTTTGATTATGTGTGGATTCTGTGAATGAGGGGCTGTCATGCAGGCGGCACATGCGTAAGCGTTCTTCGTCATCGCTTTATTAAATAAAATTCCAGCTACACAGCTGATTCACGAGATCAAAAGCAGAACATGTTTTCACATGTGTCACATTTATACCATCCCTAGTGCAACATGGAATCTTCCTCAGTATCATTTCTTAAAAATAAAGGTTTCAGAGGTGGGTTTTTTTTCACAGCGATGCCATAGAACCATTTTTCGGTTCCCAAAATAAAGTAAACAAATATTTTCCTAATAGTGTGAAGAACATTTTAATAATCTAAAGAAACTTTCGAGGACATTAAAAGTTCTACATGGAACCACTGATGCCAATTAAAGGGATAGTTCACCCAAAAATGAAAAATTTGTCATAATTTACTCACCCTCAAGTTGTTCCAAACCGGTATGAGTTTCTTTCTTCTTCTGAACACAAAAGAAGATATTCTGAAGAATGTTGGTAACCAGACAGTTGACGGAAGCCATTGACTTCCATAGTATTTTTCTTTTTACCTAGTCAATGGCTAGTCAAATGTTTGGTAACCAACATTCTTTACAATATCTTCTTTTGTGTTCAGTAGAAGAAAGAAACTAATACAGGTTTGGAAAAAACTTGAGAATGAGTAAATGATGACAAAATTTTCATTTTCGGGTGAACTATCCCTTTAAAAACCTTTACTTTTAAGTGTATCAGACTTATTTAATGCAATTTTACATGTGAAATTTGCATATCTGGGACATTGTCTGCTAAAAAAAAAGAAAAAAGAAAAAAAAAAGAAAAAAAGAAAGTATTTTATTTTATCTCAATGGCAAAGAAATCCCTCAATGACAAGGGTCAATATCTGTGTTCACTGCTGTCTGATGATCAAAGGTCATTGACTGATAATGAGAAAAACAGACTATTAAACTAAAAAATAAACTCTGAAGCCCTATTTGTGACCTGTGGTTCTTTCAAACACTACATTTTTCTAGTCTCCATCGAGTTTTGATGCATAGACATAGCAATGCTGTTTCCTTTATTGTCAAAAAACACATTTGTAAACCCATACACACAACACTTGAAGAAAACAGACATCAACTATAACCAATACTGTCATTGTCTAAAATGAAACTATTCACAGAAGCTGTGGGTTTTGAGCAACAGGTCCTGATAATAACAGTAACACTATATATCACTAAAGTCATTCGCTGTCTTTCACGCTTGGTCTGTGAATTGAAACAGTCCTCCAATTCAGTTTGAAGTAGAAAGGATGAGGGCTGATGAACTCTGCTAGACAAGATGTGAAAGAAGACTCGCTGGATCATTGAACTGACACTTCTACAGGAGGAACGGCGAGCCATTGGGAAAGTCTTGCTCAAAGGGACACAGAGGGCATTAATCGAGAGGTTAATATAGAGACCACAGCAAGAAGAGTTACCTGTACAGAGTTTGATTATATAGAGAGTGATAATTCACAAGCAGGCTGAGCAGAGCCATCTGAAAATTTCAGATAAAATATCATGGTTTCCACACACACACGTGCACACAGTTTTGTTTTGCTATTAAAGCGAGGACATCCCATAGCGTAATGGTTTTTATACTGTACTAACTGTACATACACTACCTACACTACCCCTTCCTCTAAACCTACCCATCACAGAAAACAATTTTACATTTTTAATAAAATGTTCAATAAAACATTGTACGTTTGATATATGACTGTTTGACTTTTCTTTTGTATGTTTGTTGATTTACATTTGTCTGTTTTCTGTACTTTTTTCACAAATATATGTACTTGTTTTTTATGTTTTTAATAAAACATTGTTTAATATGCATATTTTTAAAGCTATTTTAAATACAAGGACTCATGAAATGTCCTCAAATTTCATGTTTATGTCGTAATACCAGTGTAATACCCATGTTATTATACAACTTTGTGTCCTCATAAATCACAAAAACACGCACACACAAAAATGCACAAACACGCACACACACACACACACACACACATACATATATATATATATATATATATATATATACATTACAGTCCAAAAGTTTGGAACCACTAAGATTTTTAATGTTTTTAAAAGAAGTTTCGTCTGCTCACCAAGGCTACATTTATTTAATTAAAAATACAGTAAAAAACAGTAATATTGTGAAATATTATTACAATTTAAAATAACTGTGTACTATTTAAATATATTTGACAAAGTAATTTATTCCTGTGATGCAAAGCTGAATTTTCAGCATCATTACTCCAGTCTTCAGTGTCACGTGATCCTTCAGAAATCATTCTAATATGCTGATTTGCTGCTCAGTAAACATTTATGATTATTTTCAATGTTGAAAACAGTTGTGTACTTTTTTTTTCAGGATTCCTTGATGAATAGAAAGTTCAAAAGAACAGCATTTATCTGAAATACAAAGCTTCTGTAGCATTATACACTACCGTTCAAAAGTTTGGGGTCAGTAAGACTTTTTATTTTTATTTTTTTGAAAAGAAATTAAAGAAATGAATACTTTTATTTGATTAAATCAATCAAAAGTGGCAGTAAAGACATTTATAATGTTACAAAAGATTAGATTTCAGATAAACACTGTTCTTTTGAACTTTCTATTCATCAAATAATCCTGAAAAAAAATATTGTACACAAATATTTTGTACAGTTGTACACATTAAATGTTTCTTGAGCAGCAGATCAGCATATTAGAATGATTTCTGAAGGATCATGTGACACTGAAGACTGGAGTAATGATGCTGAAAATTCAGCTTTGCATCACAGGAATAAATTACTTTGTGAAATATATTCAAATAGAAAACAGTTATTTTAAATTGTAATAATATTTCACAATATTACTGTTTTTACTGTATTTTTAATTAAATAAATGTAGCCTTGGTGAGCAGACGAAACTTCTTTTAAAAACATTAAAAATCTTAGTGGTTCCAAACTTTTAACTATATATATATATTTATTTTTGTTTCCAAATTTTTATCAGTTTTACTGGTAGTCCACTGTATGAAGAAATTTTGGGTATAATATAATATGTCAGTTTACTTTATTTTGCTATCCTCACTTACATAAATTAACTAGTGTCCTTCGCCCAGTAGTAAAAATATATATGTATATATATATAAAAAAAAAAAAGTATAATAATTACATTTTGATGAATAATTTTTGGTTTGATTATATATATATATATATATATATATATATATATATGTATACACACCATCACAGGAATAAATTACATTTTACAATGTATTAAAATATAAAAGTTTTTTTTTTTCTTTTTTACTAGGATGAATTAAGATTGAACACTTTTTTCCCTTTGAGATGACTGGGGAAAAGAGTCTCAATCAATCTGAATTCACCCTTTTTACTGTTTTTACTGTAGGTTTGATATATGATTGTTAGGTTTTTCTTTTTGTAAGTTTGTTGATTTACTTTTGTCTGTTTTCTGCACTTTTTCACAAATATGTACTTGTTTTTTATGTGTTTTGTATTTTCTAAGTCTACATTATATAGAATATTTTTAATTCAACTCGTTAATTGTCAGTCTCAACTGTCCTTGTTGTTGAACAAAACAGTAACTAGACTTAGTAATGATAAAAAAAATTGACGTGATGTACTTATGTCAGTAGAAAATCAGAATGCATTTTTCAATTTTGTACAATTTCAAGTATATTGCTTTGTGCAAATAATAACATGATATTATTCATAAGAGATCATTGATCTGACTATGATAAAATGATCTCCTTATTATAGATGCACTGAAGTGCTGCTCTTGGTGAGCGAGTGAAAAGTGGAGCTATTGAGACTGAGATAGACAAAATATAAACAGACTGAATCCATGCACCTGCGTGAGTACGTTCATAGGATGTTTTCGAATACATGTTGATCCGTCTGTTACGTCAAAGTGACGCTGCAGATTCGCTCTGGTCCGTGTTTGTTTTCACTATACGTGACGGAGAAACATCTGGAAATGCACAGTCTCCAAACACTATGCAGGCAGTCATCACCTGCTCTTTGTGTGTCAGCGTGAAAGGAGGGCTCTAGGTAGGTCTTGAAGGTGAGTCGGCGGTCCCGCTCTCATCCGGGACTTGTTAAGCGGGTCTCGGTTGTGGAATGAGACTGGGGGGTGGGCGGCCGCAGAGTCACTTACAATGTCCGCCCCTGTCAGCCCTGAGAGGGTCTCCATTGCTATGCTAATTTCCCCCCTTGTCGGCAGAGACTGTCCCTGTCAAGGTGGACGGACATGCGAGGAGGGGCCAGCGGGGCAGGAAGGAGCTCTCTCTCCCCTCCAGGGGGCTTTCAAGCTTTGTGAGCGAAATGATGCACGAGACAGCCACTCCTATAGATGCTGCGGAGAACACGACAGAGAGGGTAATTTGAGAGAAAACAGTGTCTCCGTAATGGAGACTGATGGCCTTGTCCTGTCCCCCTGTTATTGTTGAGGATCAAGATTGAAGCGGGCCCTTCGTATGAGGCACCTCATCCAGTTGGCGGTTCACGTCTGCTGGGCACGCTGCCCTCGCCAGTGGCCTTCCATCCAGAGCTCCTGGAGGTGACAGCCGCTCAGAGCCGCTGATTCCTCCATGACATTGAGAGGCATTCCTTGCATTTCCCTGCATTGGAAAACTCTCGGGATGGAATGGAGGATGTACGGTGACATGTCAGCTTGTGAGATTTGACTTCCTCCTTCTGACAAAGCTGTCGATCCTGTGAGTGTGAGTGTGTGTGTGTGTGTACGTGTGAGAGTGGGGAAAGGAATAATGGATGTTTACCAGGGAAAAGAAGAATGTAACAGGCCGTGCTTCGTGACTCTAATGAAACCGCTGAGGATTTACTATACACGAAATATTAATAATAATAGTGGCTCCTTAGGAAAAAAGGCTGAAGTGATGAATCATTTCCTGCCTTTCCAAAGAGGCACTTTAATACTAACCTAAAAACAAGGACTTACATTTCAAATTTCATAGGACTGAAATTCAAAAGCCAGTTTCCTCATGCAAGGGCAATATATTCATATTGCATATCCTGTGTTGCAAGTGAAGAATCCACCCAGCATGGGTATAATGTTTCTGTAAATGTTGGTAAATCATAGAATATATGTCAATAAAAGCAATCGATTGACTGTAAGTCTTGTAGTTCTTTATAAAAGTCATTATTGTTTTAATAAGCTATGTTAATTCATGATGTACAGCCTGTCAACCATTCACTCCAAAAATGAACTTTCGCTGTTGTTAGTTTCATTCAAACCATCCTTGTTCACATTACTTAAAGGATTAGTTCACTTTCAAATTAAAATTTCCTTATCATTTACTCACACCCAAGTCATCCAAGATGTACATGTCCTTCTTTCTTCAGTCGAAAAGAAATTAAGGTTTTTGATGAAAACATTCCAGGATTTTTCTCCATATAGTGGACTTCAATGGACTCCAAACGGTTGATGGTCAAAATTACAGTTTCATTGCAGCTTCAAAGCGTTCTACATGATCCCAGATGAGAAATAAGGGTCTTATCTAGAAAAACCATCACTCATTTTCTACATTTTTTTAAAAATGTTTATACATTTTAACCATAAATGCTCATCTTCAACTAGCTCTCTTCTTCTTCTTCTCTATTAGAATTCCAGCAGTGTAGACGCTGCTAAGTGTATTACTGCCCTCCTCGGGTCAAAGTTTGAACTAAATTGTTATATACTTGCACTAGCATATTGTATATGGCAATTTAGTTTACTTTGACCTGAGGAGGGCAGTAATACTCTTAGCAGCGTCTACACTGCTGGAATTCTAATAGAGAAGAAGAAGAAGAGAGCTAGTTGAAGATGAGCATTTATGGTTAAAATGTATAAAAAATTTTTTTTTTTTTTAGAAAATGAGTGATGGTTTCTCTAGATAAGACCCTTATTCCTCATCTGGGATTGCGTGCAACACTTTGAAGCTGCAATGAAACTGTAATTTTGACCTTCAACCGTTTGGAGTCCATTGAAGTCCACTATATGGAGAAAAATCCTGGAATGTTTTCATCAAAAACCTTCATTTCTTTTCGACTGAAGAAAGAAAGACATGGACATCTTGGATGACATGGGGCTGAGTAAATTATCAGGAAATTTTAATTTGAAAGTGAACTAATCCTTTAAAAACTCATGCAACTACGGGAACTTAATTTAACTGTGTTGTTTCCACTAAAAATGAGTATCGTCAACTTTACTTAATAAGTGTTTGTTCAGCTTAACATTTCTGGGTGAAACACACAAATTAATGTTGACAATAACTAAATGGGCAGTGGTTTCGTAGTTCCCAGCATGCTTTGCAAGGGTCTGCTGTAGGAGAGTAAATTTGTTATGTGTTTTTCAGTAGAGGGAAAGATGTTTTTAGTTTATGTTAGTGTTTAATGTTCAGTTATGTTGGACATTTTGAGGAGTTTCTGTAATGTTTTTTTTTAAATTTTGTGATTACCATTATGCAGAAGAGTGGCGCCTGTGATTGGCTGTGAGCACTAATATACCCATGGAATTCCTGCTCTCAGTTAAATTGAGTTTGTTCAACAAGTTATTTTTTTGAGTGCATTTTGTAGAGCAAATAGTTAATTTAATAAGGTAAATTAAGTCAATAAATGCGTTCATCTCACATAACATTATTAAGTAAACTGCACATATAAATATTATGTAAAAGTGACAAATTCAAATGATTATTTTGTCAGCTTTACTTGAATTTCTTTTGTTCAAACAACTAAATTGTTAGTTGTACAAATCACTTAATATAGTTGTGTGGAACCACTTGACCCTGCTTTTTTAAGTAACCCCAAAAATGTATCTTTTGAGTGCATTATTGAAAGATAAACTCACTGCAGCATAAGGGGTATGTGTTACATTTATGACCCTCTCCTTATGCCGCTTAAAAAATAAAACATAACAAGCCCTGAAATGTTGATTTATATTCAGAATATTGACATATTAGATACATTTTTTATTGCAACATAGTTACATTCAGTCCTGAGGTAGGGCAGCTCATATGATTTGAGTGAGAAGGGAACTAACCTTTGAAAGTAATGACATTTCTTTATGTGAGCTGTCATTGTGTGTTCTGTCCATTAGGTACACAATTTAAGGTTGTGAAGCCAGACTGTATCTGTTTCACATTTATTTATGCTGCGTTTTCACTTCTTTCATTTGCTGTCTAACAATGCAGAAGCTCCGCACACAAGCAGCAGTAAAAAATAGTATTGTGGAACGAATACATTCTTCCCCGTAGATTACTCAAATTAAGAGAAAGCGATATTAATGAACTCTAGAGGTTAGTGGTGCAGATCTCAGTACAAGGTTCGGGTCTGTTAGGGGAATCCACAAACCTCAAAATAAGGATATGAAACATGTCTGCCAAAATCCTTTCTATGAAAGGTCAAATTTTGCCCTTTTAAGACATTTTCTACACTCGCTTATTTACATATTATTCAAGGTTTTTTTTTTATATATATATGAAAGTTGAAGAGTAACTAGATGCAAAAGGATACAAAGGAAACTGAACAATGAAAGATTTATATTACAGATATAGTAACACAGAGAGTCATAATGTCTTTACCTGTGAGAGAAGAAGTGATTGATTAACCTTTTGGCCTAGAGGAACTATAAAACTCGACTACATTTTTCAGTTTTCTGAAGACATAAGTTCTGAAGATGGTTCATTGTATGCAAGGTAAAATCTTTTAATCATGATTCTTCAATTAGAGTGGCAAAAGAGAGGCAGAATTTGTAAAAATGCTTGTTTTTTTGTTTTGTTTTTGTTTTTAGATTATTGTCGGGGTTGTGTGTATAAGTAAAATTCAGTGGATGATGCTGACTCAGAATGCACGATTATAACCTTTCATAATAAAGAGGAACCAGAAAACACAACAAACAGGAATGTAATTTTAACAAAGGACAATGAACTGAGGAAGACTGAAGGCTTAAATACACAGAGGACAATGATGAACAAAACAGGGCACAGGTGTAACATAATTAGAAACCAAGACAACTAATAAATGATTAGAACTCAGGCAAACTGTGACAAAGAAAACTAACACTGAGGGTACGTTAGCATGGCAATAAAGTAAAAAAAAAAGAAAACGTTTTTTCTTTGTGAAGACATCATCGACACGACAGCCAGTGCCACGGTTCCTCAACAAACCGACCATACCGGCGTGATGAATACGATCCTCAATTGGACACGACCACAACGCAGCCCTGAAGTATCAGCAGAGATCGAGTCAACTAGATCATCCATTGTGAAGGCCTCATCGACACGACAGCCAGTGGCACAGTTCCTCAACAAACCATCCATACCGGCGTGATGAATACGATCCTCAACTGGATGGAACTGAAATAAATACTTTGATTGTTGCGATCCTATCAGACTTATGATAGCAACCTGATTCGTAACAAAGCACTGTTCGCCAGAGGAGAACTGGCCCCCCGACTAAGCCTGGTTTCTCCCAAGGTTTTTTTCTCCATTTTAACACCCACCTGATGTCACCTGTTGGAGTTTGGGTTCCTTGCCGCTGTCGCCTTTGGCTTGCTTAGTTGGGGACACTTGACATTTGACTTGACATTTGATATTCAACAGTATTCTTGACATTTATTCAACAGTGCTTTGATCTGCCTGCATTGACACTATTCTTGAAGAGCTGCTGTACAGCAAAAACTATGTACCAGTTATCAATGTAAAGCTACTTTGACACAATCTGCATTGTAAAAAGCGCTATATAAATAAAGGTGACTTTGTATAGATGACAACGTTGTCAAAACGTTCTCCGTTCACATGGATCTGTGAAAATGACTAAAAATTATTGTATTATGCTGCCTGTAGTTGGCAATGTCACTTCGTAGAGAAAGACTACACGTCTGCGCATATACGCAATCTTTTACAGAGCACTCGTGCCAAACGTGCATGCCTATAGACTAAACATGTAATATGCATGTGCATGCTTTGACAGTTTTCACAGATCTGCATTTTTGTTGCTTACACAGCACTTACTCTTTTAAACCTGTTTTCATAAGTTTGTTTTTTCAGGTCCCCAAAAAGCTGTTGTGTAAATGAACAGCCAAAATGCACAAAATTTTTCCATTTTTAGTTGAAAATGGTGTCAAGTAAACAACCCCTAAGGGTATGATTTTCAAATTTTTCAAAATGATCCCCATTCACACAGATCCACGAAAATGACTAAAAATGCTGTATTATGCTGCCAGGCCAGTAGTTGGCAATGTTACTTTGTAAAGAAACACAAAAGATTTCCGTTTTTAGTTAATGCATAAAATGTTTCCATTTTTAGTTGTTGTGTAGGACCCTAACCCTTTACTTGACACTGTTTTCAACTAAAAATTGAAAAAAATGTATGCGTTAACTAAAAAATTATAACTTTTTATGCATATATCATTTACATGACAACACCATTTTGGGGGCCTGAAAACACAAGGCTTCAAAGTACAAGTTTTTGAATATCATACCGTTATCATCCCCATGTAAACATCAAAACATGAATTTGTGAAAATGTTGACGTTATGCGCATGCTAAGTGTTCAGTCTCTAGGAGCATCAGTGTTGTTGTGGGTTTTGTTTCTTTTGCGGTTGTAGTCTGTAAGGACCTTTGAAACAACTGAAATCATTTGGTGAAGTGATATGGAACTGCAATGCGGTCAAGATCTGCCTGGAACTATTTATATAGTATATATAATTGGACATCTTAGAACATTCGTCAACCAATCAGATTCAAGCATTTAACAGCCCCGTAACATTAATACAGTACGACAACTTTATTTTTTGTTAAAATATTACATTGCAATTACATCCCAGGATGCCACTTTGATATATGGCAGAACATGCAAATTTTGTTACACATGAAATCTCTCAAACTCAATAAATATGTATTTTAAAACAAAAATGTAACTTTCAACAGTGCACGAACTGTTGTAAGCCTAAACAATACAAATAAGCCAACATTTTAAGATTTATTGGTATTTAAAGTTTATTTCAACTGTTGCAAAGTGTGTCAAACACTTGCCACCACAAATGAAGAATGACCCATTAGTTTGAGATGTCTCTAGGACAATTTAAAAGCTGAAAAAGTTGATTTTTGGCCATTTACAAACCTTGTGCAAACTTGGCTCCCTTTCAATTCATGTGAATTTGAATTGAATTAGCCACAGGAAAAGGAATTTATACTTCCGTATTGCAATTTACCCTTCGCCAGGAGTTTGATTGACAGGCGTTCTAGCCAATCATAACGCAGAATCTGCTATTTTGTCAGACAAAGCAGTCAGGGGAGTTAGCAGATTAACATAGGTGGACTTGAACATGGTGTGTACTGACGTTTTATTTTTTTAGTGATTGAAACAACATTCCTTCTGATGTTCATTCATGTTTATTTGATGCAATAAATGAACTAGTAGGAAGAGATGATCGGTTCATGAGCTACAGTGATCACGACACATTAAAGAGCCACAAAAGGTATTTATTGTTTAAATTTCTTTAAAAATGACAAAATTTGAAATTCGAGACTGTTTCATATCAAAAGTAACCTGTTCTGTCTTGTCTGTCGACGGGTTGTCAGTGTCCTCTTTGCTCCGCGATGTATTTTTCACTGTGTGAGAACATGTGTTGTGAGAGATCGGCATGGCTTGTTGGACATAGCAAAAGTAACTAAAGGGGGCGGGTCTTTGCGAACGGTCAATTCTACATCCTGCTTACTATATTCAGTTCAGAAACTGAATTGAATTTTAAAAGACATTCTCAGTTCTGAATAGCACACATGCCTGATTTAGAAAACCAAACAATCAGTGAGCTAGAGAAAACGCTCTCCTCACCACCCTGTAAATAGCTGAAGTTTGAACTGTCTTCACATTCATCAGGCCTGAGCACAAAGTCAGTGAGGTAGAAACCGCGTATAGCAAGACTAACTGTCGCATCCATCTCAGGCAAAGTGACTTTCTGTGTATCTGATGAGGTCTGGTCATTGTACTAAGATGAGTGTTCATTCCACCTTAGGCCGCTACAGAAGTGAAAGTAGCCCCATTCATCAGGTCACAGTTACTTCAGTGTGGAGGTGGGCGCGCAGGGCAGTGGAGGCAGACTGACTTTTTTTTCCATGACAAAATGGTTTGATCCTCCCCCAAATGGGAGTTTGATATATGAGTGTTGTTTTCTCAAGTCTTCCGAGGCTGTTTGTAAGCGTATTTGTTCTGTCATTGGGGATACTATATCACAATGTTGTGTTACCCTGTAGCAAAAGCAAAAGAAAAAAATGAAAAAACGTCAGTTCATTTTTCAAACAGGATGCAATTGATATGCTTGACAACATTAGTTTATAAAACATAGGCTACTTACACTGCATCCAATAAACTACTTGCTTTGTCAGTTTTATTTTTACTCCGGTTCAAACAAATATGACTGAGCAAAAAACTCAGTGTCCTCTTGGCTTATATCGAAATCCTCCGACATTTTTCTTTACAAATCCTAATTTTGTACTTTTAATTTGTGACCGGTATTTTGTTTTGCTCTCTCCTCTGTGCTTCCTTGTTAGTCACCGGAGCTCACACTGTGCCTACGTCCTACGTCATGAGCCGGGACGCCACTCTCTCGTGAACGCGCGGATGACGGTTAGCAGAAGCTAGAGATTACAGTTTATAAAGTATTAAATATGGATATTTTTCTTACAAAACCCCATTGCTTCATTTCAGAAGGCCTTTATTAACCCCCTGGAGCCATATGGATTACATTTAGGATGGATGGATGCACTTTTTGGTGCTTCAAAATCTTGGGTACCATTCACTCCCATTATAAAGCTTGAAAGAGCCTTTATATTTTTTTTTAATATAACTCAGATTATGTTTGGCTGAAAGAAGAAAGTTTTATACAACTAGGGTGGCTTGAGGGTAAGTAATTTTGGGGATAATTTTAAATTTTTTGGTGAACTAACCCTTTAAGTTCAACCAGTTACATTTAATATAAATGTAAAAAATTTACTAGAATATATTTACATATATTTGTAAAAAAAAAAATGCAATAAGAAGTGTCTAAAAACATTATACATTCAGTTTGCACTTAAGTTTATTCTTTTAAAGTATATTATTTTCATAATAACTGCTCTTTTTAAATGTATGCTAAAGTGCACTTCTTTTTTTTCAAGGGCAGTTACAAGTTTAGCTATGAGCTACAGCTATATATTATTTGCTATACCACAAATAATGCAGTGTAAAAGTATGTTAAGGGCCTCATTGGCCTAAGCAAGGATAAGTCATGAAAATATGTAAACAATAAATTTACCCAGAGATTCAGTGCAGGCTTTATACCGAACGCTTTAGCGTGACAGCTGTGTTAAGCAACAGTGTGAGAGAAAATGTTGTACTACCCCAGACATGTCCTGTTAGTCCACTGGGTATTTGCAGGAAACAGGGCTGTTTCTGAACGGCTGACAACTGCTGTCCCTGAGGTGATTCCTTTCCACTGAATTCTTCATTTGTTTCTTTCTCAAACACTGTCATTTGTCTTCCATGCTTTTACTATCTGTTTTGTGGAAGACAAGCATAGGCGGCTTTCTTTCTAATTTGCCTCAGAAATCTCATCAGATCTCTTGCATAACAGTTGAGCTCCAATGCTAACGGTACGTAATGGCATTGTTGGCTCATTATGAAACTTTTGAAAAAGATCTGTGAGAAAGAAGGAAATTGACATATAGTATGAGGTGAAAAACTCTTAAGCAGTGTGATGTGGTTACATGCTCAACATTATGACTCTGCGTGTTAGCTTAGCACAGTGTCGTAAGTTGCGTCCCAAATGACGCACTATGCACTTATGCACTATGTACTCATCAGTGTAGTGTGTGAATTGTATAAGGTTATTTTGTTATTTAACATTGGAGTCTGACAGCCTCTTCCCCTCTGCTACGTAATTAAAGCTGTGACAGTTGAGTGCATGAAGTGTCCAACATTCCACACTTTGTTTTTTCCATTAAGTTAAAGTGTACTTTTTCTTTTTGGAATTTTCATTGTGAACACACTACTCGCACTATTTATACTTAAAAACGTCATAGAATAGTGCATAAGTACGCAAATTGGGATGCACCTAAAGTCTCCACCAAGTATGCGTCAAGAGCTACATGTCAAGCAGGCCTGTTGGTTCTTAGCTGGCTTTATTTTAAGACCCACATACTATTAAAACCATTTATTATTCAAAAGTAAACAAAATGCCCTTAAATCTTATATTGAATTCATTAAAATAGCCCAAAAATATGCTAAAACATTAAATATATAAACGTGAAATATACAAAGTCCCTTTAAGACAAGTCATTTCACTCGGCGGCCATCTTTGAAACGCCTCTCGAGCATCCTGGGCATCATGCAATGTCTTTGAATGGGGAAACATCAAATTCTCCAAAACTGTTCGCCAACCTTATGATTAAATTTCATATTTGAAATCACCAATGAAATCTAACAACAACCGGCTCGTAAATTTAGTTTCTAAACGCTCGAATCATGACAAAAAAATTATTTTTCAGGTTGGATCAAGCTAATGCGCATGCGCAGACTCTTCGGAGGCGCGCGTCTGACTGTTTCTATAGAAACCGGTGATTCCAACGGCCGCTGAAGTGACGCGATTACTTTACCAGTCGGCGATTGGCTCTTATTTAGAAGACGGAACTTATTCCGCCATATTGCGCGTTACACTTTCTCCCATTCAAAACAATACGAGTGACACGTCTTGTGTTATTCTATAGTCTTTGTTCTGGTCCTCAGAATTCCACAGAAGATATATGTCTTTGAAATACATAAATAACACTGTATTTAAAAAATTTATTTAGACACCACTTATAGTACATTTGAACCCATAGTGTACTACAAGTGGTAACTAAATAAATTGTTTAAATACAGAGATAGTATATTAAAAGCACATTTTAGTTCATATTTCATGGTGTCTCAAAATAGCACACTTGAGTACACTTAGATGTTCTTAAGATTATCTTAATTAGTAGCCTACTAAAGAAGATTTTTTAGCATATTAAGTACAAAATTAGTGTGCAAAAATAGAGCACTTAAAGTACATTATAGAAGTGTACATTCTTTCATCTGGGAATACTTGCTCATACACACACTGACTGTGAGATCATATAACTGCAAAAGGTACACCAGCTTATTCAACCATTTAATAAATGACTAATTCATGACACATTTGATAAAAAAAAAAGTGGGTTTCTTAGGATCAGCCTCTCTAGTCTTGCATGCTTCGTGTATCTAAGGGCGAGGGGCAGATTTGACCCTTCTGCCAGAAAGCAAGCCACATCGCAGGCCATTTATTTACCTTGGCACAGTGTCTTTGTGTTAGTTCCTCCTCTGAGAGCCATCCTCTGTTATGCTTGTCTGTTTACACGGCTGTTTATTGTGGATCAGCTAGAGGAAAACAGTAAAACTGCTGCTCAAATAAAGCAAAAGCAATAGATCACACAGTGTATTACACAATGACAGTGTGCTTATTTGAAATGCTGCCAGTATGGTGGAGATATTTGCATGTGTGTGTGAACTGTGAACCATGAAACAAAGATGCTAATCACACCGGGACATATATAAATTACATTATCTGCACCAGAACATTTACGAGCAGTTGTATTACTCCAAATTCATAAAAAGTTCTTGAATTAAAATTTTTTACAGTTTTAGTAACATTAATAATGTCAAGAACAGGCTCCACATATTAGTTCCACAGGATGTTGCTTATTGTAAAATAGCCACAACATCTGTCTGTTCTGCTTAATGACATATTTACAACTGTTTAGGCCAAGTCAAAGCAGACACGTAGCTGGTTCTCATTGCTGAAAGACTATGTAAATACAAAGCAGAAAGTAGATGTTTTCAAATAAAAAAGTTAATTTATGTCAAGTTTATAATAACTGGACATAGAGCAAATAAATGGATGTAACATACAGTATATTCAAATGAATCTCATGTAGCTGTAACATTTGTCCCCTTTAAAGATTATGCTTTGATGAAACTTCATTTGACCACATGGAGATAAGTTTCTCTCACAGTCTTGATCACTATTTCATTGTTTACACTTATATTGTTCTAATCAAGCTCAATAGTTCAGGTCTGAAAAATACAGTCCTTGACACACAATACATTACTTGTGCTGAAATCACTTATTTAACATGATAGGGCACTGAAAAACACATAATTGTTGACTGTATATTGGGGGGACACACTTCTTTTCCAGTTAGCCCTGGTACTTTGGGCCTGAGGTGGGAAAACATGATTTAATTTTTTATTATTATTATTATTATTATTATTATTAATTTCATTTAAAAATTTTAAAAAAATAATTTTTGGGCATTTTTGCCATTATTAAAATATGATTTAATGTTTTTTTCCCCAATAATTTCGTTTGAAAATGAAAATTTGAAAATTTTCCTACATGAGGTCCAAAGTCCAAAGTGTGTGTGTGTTATATATACAGTGGGTACGGAAAGTATTCAGACCCCCTTAAATTTTTCACTCTTTGTTATATTGCAGCCATTTGCTAAAATCATTTAAGTTCATTTTTTTCCTCATTAATGTACACACAGCACCCCATATTGACAGAAAAACACAGAATTGTTGACATTTTTGCAGATTTATTAAAAAAGAAAAACTGAAATATCACATGGTCCTAAGTATTCAGACCCTTTGCTGTGACACTCATATATTTAACTCAGGTGCTGTCCATTTCGTCTGATCATCCTTGAGATGGTTCTACACCTTCATTTGAGTCCAGCTGTGTTTGATTATACTGATTGGACTTGATTAGGAAAGCCACACACCTGTCTATATAAGACCTTACAGGTCACAGTGCATGTCAGAGCAAATGAGAATCATGAGGTCAAAGGAACTGCCTGAAGAGCTCAGAGACAGAATTGTGGCAACAAAAAAATTTCTGCTGCACTTAAGGTTCCTAAGAGCACAGTGGCCTCCATAATCCTTAAATGGAAGACGTTTGGATGACCAGAACCCTTCCTAGAGCTGGCCGTCCGGCCAAACTGAGCTATCGGGGGAGAAGAGCCTTTGTGAGAGAGGTAAAGAACAACCCAAATATCACTGTGGCTGAGCTCCAGAGATGCAATCGGGAGATGGGAGAAAGTTGTAGAAAGTCAACCATCACTGCAGCCCCAGTCGGGGCTTTATGGCAGAGTGGCCTGACGGAAGCCTCTCCTCAGTGCAAGACACATGAAAGCCCGCATGGAGTTTGCCAAGATGGTGAGAAATAAGATTCTCTGGTCTGATGAGACCAAGATAGAACTTTTTGGCCTTAATTCTAAGCGGTATGTGTGGAGAAAACCAGGCACTGCTCATCACCTGTCCAATACAGTCCCAACAGTGAAGCATGGTGGTGGCAGCATCATGCTGTGGGGGTGTTTTTCAACTGCAGGGACAGGACGACTGGTTGCAATCGAGGGAAAGATGAATGCGGCAGGGATAGTACAGGGAATCCTGGACGAAAACCTTCTCCAGAGTGCTCAGGACCTCAGACTGGGCCGAAGGTTTACCTTCCAACAAGACAATGACCCTAAGCACACAGCTAAAATAACGAAAGAGTCGCTTCACAACAACTCCGTGACTGTTCTTGAATGGCCCAGCCAGAGCCCTGACTTAAACCCAATTGAGCATCTCTGGAGAGACCTAAAAATGCCTGTCCACCAACATTTACCATCCAACCTGACAGAACTGGAGAGGATCTGCAAGAAGGAATGGCAGAGAATCCCCAAATCCAGGTGTGAAAAACTTGTTGCATCTTTCCAAGAAAGACTCATGGCTGTATTAGATCAAAAGAGTGCCTCTACTAAATACTGAGCAAAGGGTCTGAATACTTAGGACCATGTGATATTTCAGTTTTTCTTTTTTAATAAATCTGCAAAAATGTCAACAATTCTGTGTTTTTCTGTCAATATGGGGTGCTGTGTGTACATTAATGAGGAAAAAATGAACTTAAATGATTTTAGCAAAAGGTTGCAATATAACAAAGAGTGAAAAATTTAAGGGGGTCTGAAAACTTTCCGTACCCACTGTATATATATATTTTCCCATATCCACAAAGTCCACACACATACACAATATATACATACACACATATTTTTTTTTAAATAATATTTTTGGCCATTTTTTGCCATTATTTAAGATGACAGTTCACAAAACCTTTCACTAACTTTCTCTGCATGACACGAGCTGAAATACTGAGGCTTGTTCAAACACTACAGCATGTAAGGAAGACATTTTTGCTTCTTCAGTTGTGTTGTATAATGCCATATCATTAGATGTTATTTTACATCCTCATCAAGTCTCATTAGAACAGTGATATGAAAACAGTGCCAGGCCACTTATCTCAGAGGCTGCAGTGAGTACTTGGAACATTTTGGCAGCAGCTATATGACGAATGTTAGCTTTTTTTTTTTTTTTTTTTTTTTTCACACTGGTTCACCTCCAATTAGCCACAGATGCTAATTACCCAAGGTCCTCTTCAGAAATGAAATGGGCTCTCTCCACGTCCTGGCAGAAACTTCTGAGTATGGGACACAGTTGGAGTGTCCACATGGCATGAAGCCATAAAAATACAGCAGTGACGCTTGTGAGAATGGTGCCAGTTCAGAGGATACTTGTAAATGCAACCCACTAAACTATTAGGTTCCCATGCACCTCACACACTCATGAGAATATTTTGAGAGAATCATTAACTATTAGTGCATCGGCTCTGACCATATTTGTGAATTTTCATCCTGGTTTGAAGCACTGATAGAACCAGCTAACAGGGAACTTTCTCAGAACTTGTGGCAACATTAGCTTATGGTTCTCTCAAAGTTATAAACAAACATTCTTCCAGTAACATTAATAAAACATTTGTTCAGTTATCTGGCCTTTAAAGGTCCCGTTCTTCGTGATCCCATGTTTCAAACTTTAGTTAGTGTGTAATATTGTTGTTAGAGTATAAATAAAATCTGTAAAATTTTAAAGCTCAAAGTTCAATGCCAAGCGAGATATTTTATTTAACAGAAGTCGCCTACATCGAACGGCCAGTTTGGACTACATCCCTCTACTTCCTTCTTTAATGACGTCACTAAAACAGTTTTTTGACTAACCTCCGCCCACAGGAATACACAAGAGTTGCGTTTGTAGAGTGTGTTTGTCGCCATGTCGTCGAAACGCTGTTATTTTCATCCCGCAGTCCAATCACCGGGTCTGATTCCGGCTCAAATTGATAGGGTAAAATTAAAGACATGTTTACAATAACACTGAGCGCGTGCATCTCCACGTTATGGTAAGAGGCGTGACCTTTCCGGGCAAGGTTCGCTAAGCTGCTGTCGAATCACAACACAGGAACCGCTGGCACAATCAGAACTCGTTACGTATTTCTGAAGGAGGGACTTCATAGAACAAGGAAGTCATCAGCCCGTTTTTATGACAGTGGAAACAGCGGTATACAGATAAGTAAATTATGTGAAAAATACTGTGTTTTTTTACACGCGAAACATGAACACATGTTATATTGCACACAATAAACACAATCAAAGCTTCAAAAAAACACAAAAAACGGGACCTTTAATAATGTTCTCAAAGTTAGCACTTTATTTATTATAAAGTTTTCATGGAACTTTTTACCTGAAATGTTTAGTTGGATGTTCACCTAACATTTTTAAAGTTACTACTTGTTTCAGAATGTTGAGGAACCATATTAGGAGAGGATTAATAGTGCCTATAAGAAATTTATTTTTGAACCAAATACTGCAAAAGCAAGTCATGTTTTAATCAGGCCCATTTTGTTTTTCTGGTATAGTGTGTGTGAATTCTTTTTTATTCTTTTATTTAATTGCATTCAAGCTCATGAACCTAATTTTTGTGGAATATTGCAGTATTTATTGTAAATTAATTATCCATGCACAATTATTTTTTTTAAATTAATGTGCCATTGCAATCTTTAATCAAAATAACTTACCTTCCCTCTTGCAGCAACACCTTTTCTTCTCTAATGATGTGTTTACTGGCACGAGGGCAGGACAACCTGTCACTCACATGACATCGACCAATACCAAACCACAACCATCCAATCAATTTGACCACTGACAGGTGAAGTGAATAACACTGATTATCTCTTCATCACGGCACCTGTTAGTGGATGGGATATACAGGTGCTGGTCATATAATTAGAATATCATCAAAAAGTTGATTTATTTCACTAATTCCATTCAAAAAGTGAAACATGTATATTATATTCATTCATTACACACAGACTGATATATTTCAAATGTTTATTTCTTTTAATTTTGATGATTATAACTGACAACTAAGGAAAATCCCAAATTCAGTATCTCAGAAAATTAGAATATTACTTAAGACCAATACAAAGAAAGGATTTTTAGAAATCTTGGCCAACTGAAAAGTATGAACATAAAAAGTATGAGCATGTACAGCACTCAATACTTAGTTGGGACTCCTTTTGCCTGAATTACTGCAGCAATGCGGCGTGGCATGGAGTCGATCAGTCTGTGGCACTGCTCAGGTGTTATGAGAGCCCAGGTTGCTCTGATAGTGGCCTTCAGCTCTTCTGCATTGCTGGGTCTGGCATATCACATCTTCCTCTTCACAATACCCTATAGATTTTCTATGGGGTTAAGGTCAGGCGAGCTTGCTGGCCAATTAAGAACAGGGATACCATGGTCCTTAAACCAGGTACTGGTAGCTTTGGCACAGTGTGCAGGTGCCAAGTCCTGTTGGAAAATGAAATCTGCATCTCCATAAAGTTGGTCAGCAGCAGGAAGCATGAAGTGCTCTAAAACTTCCTGGTATACGGCTGCGTTGACCTTGGACCTCAGAAAACACAGTGGACCAACACCAGCAGATGACATGGCACCCCAAACCATCACTGACTGTGGAAACTTTACACTGGACCTCAAGCAACGTGGATTGTGTACCTCTCCTCTCTTCCTCCAGACTCTGGGACCCTGATTTCCAAAAGAAATGCAAAATTGACTTTCATCAGAGAACATAACTTTGGACCACTCAGCAGCAGTGCAGTCCTTTTTGTCTTTAGACGCTTCTGATGCTGTCTGTTGTTCAAGAGTGGTTTGACACAAGGAATGCGACAGCTGAAACCCATGTCTTGCATACGTCTGTGCGTAGTGGTTCTTGAAGCACTGACTCCAGCTGCAGTCCACTCTTTGTGAATCTCCCCCACATTTTTGAATGGGTTTTGTTTCACAATCCTCTCCAGGGTGCGGTTATCCCTATTGCTTGTACACTTTTTTTCTACCACATCTTTTCCTTCCCTTCGCCTCTCTATTAATGTGCTTGGACACAGAGCTCTGTGAACAGCCAGCCTCTTTTGCAATGACCTTTTGTGTCTTGCCCTCCTTGTGCAAGGTGTCAATGGTCGTCTTTTGGACAACTGTCAAGTCAGCAGTCTTCCCCATGATTGTGTAGCCTACAGAACTAGACTGAGAGACCATTTAAAGGCCTTTGCAGGTGTTTTGAGTTAATTAGCTGATTAGAGTGTGGCACCAGTTGTCTTCAATATTGAACCTTTTCACAATATTCTAATTTTCTGAGATACTGAATTTGGGATTTTCCTTAGTTGTCATTTATAATCATCAAAATTAAAAGAAATAAACATTTGAAATATATCAGTCTGTGTGTAATGAATGAACATAATATACAAGTTTCACTTTTTGAATGGAATTAGTGAAATAAATCAACTTTTTGATGATATTCTAATTATATGACCAGCACCTGTATTAGGCAGCAAGTGAACATTTTGTCCTCAAAGTTGATGTTTTAGAAGCGAAAGGATATTTGACAAAGAGCTGCATAGGTGCAGACCATCAAAATTGTCAGGGTGCCCATGGGCTGACACCCTGAACCATGTTGTCCACCAGCCAAAAAGAAGTTAATGCTGGTTCTGATAGAAAGGTGTCCAACAGTGGGGCACGTGAGCATCAGAACTGGACCACGGAGCAATGGGAGAAGGTGGCCTGGTCTGATGAATCACATTTTCTTTTACATCACATGGATGGCCGCGTGCGTGTGCGTTGCTTACCTAGGGAACACATGGCACAAGGATGCACTATGGGAAGAAGGCAAGCCGGCGGAGGCAGTGTGATGCTTTGGGCAATGTTCTGCTAAGAAACCTTGGGTCCTGCCATCCATGTGGATGTTACTTTGACATGTACCACCTACCTAAGCATTGTTGCAGATCCATGTACAGCCCTTTCATGGAAACAGTATTCCCTGGTGGCTGTGGCCTCTTTCAGCAGGATAATGCGCCCTGCCACAAAGCAAAAATGGTTCAGGAATGGTTTGAGGAGCACAACAATGAGTTTGAGGTGTTGACTTTGTCTCCAAATTCCCCAGATCTCAATCCAGCATCTGTGGGATGTGCTGAACAAACAAGTTTGATCCATGGAGGCTCCACCTCGCAACTTACAGGACTTAAAGGATCTGCTGTTAGTGTGTAATGTTGTTGTTAGAGTATAAATAAAATCTAACATCTGCCAAGCGAGATGGTGCCAGATACCACACTTCCTTCTTTAATGCACACCTTCAGGAATACACAAGGTCTAGTGGAGTCCATGCCTCGATGGCTCAAATTGTTAAAATTAAAGGTTTACAATAACACTGCTGTTTTGACAACAAAGCTGCTGTCGAATCACAACACAGGGGACAATATTAGGAAGGTGCTCATAATGTTATGCCTGATCACACTATAAACACAATCAAAGCTTCAAAAAACCACAAAAAACGTATGGTCACAATAGGGAAGAAAAGTCTATTGCAACTTCTGTTTCTTGACAACTTTAATGTGACTCAGATGTCTCAGCTTTCATGCTTAAATAGCATAATATAGACATGATATGATGGGAAATAAAAGGTTATTTGTAACATGACAAGAAAAGATAACATGGATAAAAAGCCTTTTCAAATTACACCCGTATAACACACACAGAACATAGAACACATAGTAACATTAATGTGATTTACAGGACCGTAATTAATTTTGTTCCTTTTTCCTTTCTTGATCACTAATAATTACCAACTTCACCCGCTGACAACTTCAGCTGGCTGAAAAGACTCTTGTCACATACTTCCCACTCTCAGGGACAGAGAATATGGACAGGACACATGTGTCTTCTTGCTTTTGTAAATGGGAGATGAGGAAAAATAGGCTTGCGTGCTTTGTGAGAAAAAATGCTTTGTTTGAAATTCCTTACCTTGCTTTTGGTATAAAGAATTAATCCTGTAATGGAAGAGAATATGGCTCACAATGTAAGAACAGCTAAATATTGAGTTTAAATAGATAGTTCACCCAAAAATGAAAATTACCCCATGATTTACTCACCCTCAAGCCATCCTAGGTGTATAAGACTTTCTTCTTTCAGACGAATACATTTGGAGTTATATTAGATAATGTCCAGGCTAATCCATGCTTTATAATGGGAGTGGATGGTGGCCCAAAATTTGAAGTCCAAAAAATTGCACCCATCCATTATAAAAGAAGTCCACACGGCTCCAGGGGGTTATTAAAGGCCTTCTGAAGCGAATCAATGCGTTTGTGTAAGAAAAATATCCCTATTTAAAACTTTATAAACTGTAATCTCTAGCTTCTGCTAACCGTCATACGCGCGTTCACGAAAGAGTGGCATCCCAGCTTATGACATAGGACGCAGGCACAGTGTGAGCTCCGGTGACGAACAAGGAAGCACAGAGGAGAGAGCAAAACAAAATACCGGTCACAATTTAAAAGTACAAAATTAGGATTAGGAGCAGTGGCACAAACAACAGAACTGTGGAGACGGAAATGCGGAAATACGGAAATACGGAAATGACCGTATTCTAGCATATTCTCACTGGAGCTCACACTGCGCCTGCGTTCTACCTCATAAACTGGGACGCCACTCTCTTGTGAACGCGCGTATGATGGTTAGTGGAAGCTAGAGATTACAGTTTATAAAGTTTTAAAAAATGGATATTTTTCTTACACAAACGCATCGCTTTGCTTCAGAAGACCTTTATCAATCCCTCGGAGCCGTGTGGAGTACATTTATGATGGATGGGTCTTTAGAATTTGAGCCACCATCCACTCCCATTATAAAGCATGGATTAACCTGGACATTATTTAATATAACTCCGACTTGTATTCGTCTGAAAGAAGAATGTCATATACACCAAGGATGGCTTGAGGGTGAGTAAATCATGGGGTAATTTTCATTTTTTTTTGGGTGAAATATCCCTTTAAGTCACTTAGTGTGTTTTAGACCTTTACACTGATTTGTCATTTTCTAATTAGAGTTTTGTGATGTTTAGTTCAAGCCTGTTAGCTTTATGCTAACATCTGTATGCTAGTGTACGCCTAAAAGTACGCCTATCTTTTAGCAGGTATTCATGTTTTAAAATGTACAGTTTTCTCATCCAGGAAGAATGGAACCAAAAACAATGCTGACACTCGACCAACACTTGTCCACTGAAATGCTCTCAACAATACAATCTGCATCTGACTAGCAATAGCAGCTAGCAGATGAAAAAAGAAAGAACATGCAGCCATTTCATTCAGAATGTACAGAACGATTAGTCTCATTTACACCTAAGGTCAAGTGAATTATGAACCACAACAGTGGTTTCAACAACAACAATGATTTCAGACCAAAAATAGTGTGTGAGCATGAAAACTGCCCTCACATTAGACTAAATAAGCTTCAGCCTCATTATAGACAAATACACCAAATATATTATCAGAATGGGTCTTTCAACAGGGAACTGTGGGTGGACAGACAAACTGTGTGGACTCAACACACAACATTTTGAGTTGGCTTGCACAGAATCTGTGTCCATAGGATGACACCTAGTGGCTATTTAAGAAGCATTTCAATGAGGAAATTAAATTTCCCTAAAGCATTATGGGGAAGTACTGCAAAAGTGCATGAATCGACCTAACACTGTGGATTTCATGTGAATCAGGAATGATGTCACAGCTGATTTGTTTGGTCAGTTTGTGGTCACTGATCATGTTATAGTAGGCTACACATGTGACCTTGACGCTTATTCACACTGTGATCTCTTGCATCATTGGGTGACTCTTACATGCAGCCATATTTCACACCAAAAAGTCAAAGTATAAAATAAGAAATTATATTTTGGATACATTGAGCCTATTTCTGGACAGTAAGGAGACTATTACAAATTATTTTCATGGCACATTTTGCCCTGATGTTTTTATTAATGTATTGTGGGTAAAGCAAAAGAAAAAATATTATATATATAATTTATTGAAGTGTGAACAGAATGCAATGTTTCATGACTGTAAATTTCATGATATTTACAATTAAATGAAAATGTATTAGTTAAAATTAAGAGTGCTTTCTGACCCACTTCGGTAGGACTTACATATAAAGATAGGCTAATTTCATAATTACTTCTATTGTCTTTGAAATATGGTTAAAGAGTACTGAATAAACTGACATATAAAGGGATAGTTCACTCAAAAATGAAAATTTAGTCATCATTTACTCACCCCCATGGTTGTTCCGAACCGGTATGAGTTTCATTCTTCTGTTGAACACAAAATAAGATATTTTTAAAAAAAATGTTGGTAACCACACAGTTGGTGGCACCCATTGACTTCCATGGTATTTATTTTTTCCTTCTATGCAAGTCAATGGGTGGCGTTAACTGTGTGGTTACCAACATTTTTTAAAATATCTTATATTCATCAGAAGAAAGAAACTCATACAGGTTTAACTTGAGGGTGAGTAAATGATGACTAAATTTTCATTTTTGGGTGAACTATCCCTTTAAGGTAAATTAAAAAATACTTTAATGAAATTTCTGTTGAATTTTTTTGTAATGACGAAGTTGCAATTTATTCAGCACATCAAGATAAGTAGCATGACAAAAGATGATTAAAAGTTTATCTTTAAAGTATTATGATTTAATTTATTATTATGTTTTTTTTTTATACTTCTTGTTCACAAGGGAGCATTTGGCAGATGCGAAGCATTAATCATTCAAAGAATACATTTTATCAGCTAATGCTTCCCTGGGAAATCAGACCCATGACCTTGATGTTGCCATACTCAACAGAAGCTATGGGAACTAGTGCAACTTACAGTATGACACATTATTCCAACCAAAAGTTTCTGCTTAGTAATCCCAAGCACATATGACACACTTTAGTCATCTGAACATAAAAAATAGAAAACAAAACTAAATTTGAATGTTGCACAGGCAAATTTAAATTATGTAAATACTGATGCAAATAGCCTTGAGAACTGAGGCATACCTGGTGTCAGATACTTGGAGAGCAGATGATTGACTTTATTACTGTTATTGACTTTATTATTTTTTTCCCTAAAGAAAATGTGAGTGGGGTTTGCCTGTGCAAAACACACTGCCACGAGAAACTATAGGGTGTTGTGGGTGTTGCTAAGTGGTTTACTGGTGTTCTGTGTGGTTACTTAAGTGACTGATCCACTTCACGTGTCTATGATGAACCTTTTTCACATTTCCGGGGTTCTCAGAAGCAGAAGTCATCATAGATAGGAAGATGACAGCAAATATAACTTTACTAGATTTGCGATGTTGATAACTCTGGTAAATCAATGCAAGTCTATATGCATCAAATCAAAATTGACAACTCAGCCATTAAGGGGTAGGCCACGGTAAAATCACAGAGCGGAGGTCAGCGCATGCTGAGGTTGCCAACTTTCTGCAGAGTCAATAGCTACAGACCTCCAAACTTCGTGTGGCCTTCAGATTAGCTCAAGAACAGTGCGTAGAGAGCTTCATTGAATGGGTTTCCATGGCCGAGCAGCTGAATCTAAGCTTTACATCACCAAGTTCAATGCAAAGCGTCAGATGCAGCGGTGTAAAGCACACCGCCACTGGACTCTAGAGCAGTCGAGACGTGCTCTCTGGAGTGACGAATCACACTTCTCTATCTGGCAATCCAATGGACGAGTCTAGGTTTGGTGGTTGCCAGGAGAACGGTACTTGCCTGACTGCATTGTGCCAAGTGTAAAGTTTGGTGGAGGGGGATTATGGTGTGGGGTTGTTTTTCAGGGTTTGGGCTTGGCCTCTTAGTTCCAGCGAAAGGAACTCTTAATGCTTCAGCATACCAAGACATTTTGGACAATTTCATGCTCCCAACTTTGTGGGAACAGTTTGGGGATGGCCCCTTCCTGTTCCAACATGACTATGCACCAGTGCACAAAGCAAGGTCCATAAAGACATGGATGAGCGAGTTTGGTGTGGAGTAACTTGACTGGCCTGCTCAGAGTCCTGACCTCAACCCGATAGAACACCTTTGGGATGAATTAGAGCGGAGACTGCGAGCCAGGCCTTCTCGCCAACATCACTGCCTGACCTCACAAATGCGCTTCGAGAAGAATGGTCAAAAATTCCCATAAACACACTCCTAAACCTTGTGGAAAGCCTTTCCAGAAGAGTTGAAGCTGTTATAGCTGCAAAGGGTGGGCCAACTCCATATTAAACCCTACGGATTAAGAATGGCATGTCATTAAAGTTCATGTGCACGTAAAGGCAGACGTCCCAAAACTTTTGTCAGTATAGTGTGTATATATATATATATATATATATATATATATATATATATATATATATATATATATATATATATATATATATACACACATGTGTCCATATAATCTTTAATCAAAATGACTTCCACTTCCTCTATAGCAACAATCATTTCAGGACTATAAAGGTAAGAATGAAACAGTACCTTCTTCACTCAAATTGTCACATTTTCTGTCACCATTTGACATATTTCCTCTCAAACGCTGAATTTACTGTTTATATACAATGCGCAGTGTTTCCGTGACTGTCCAAAGCAGGCAAATATGAGTACGCATTTGGTTGTCTGCTACTTCTATTATTGATTGCTATCAGGATGTGAAGAGAGTTTCAACCAGTATAACAAAAAGTGTTTATAAAACAAATTGCCAACCCTACCTTTAAGGTGGGTTTTTTATAGGCAATAATAATAGTGATGCTTGCCTTGGCAAATATCACTAATATATACCACTGGAATATGCTTTCTGGAATCCATTCATAAAACATCCCAGATTGGACAGTTCTGCATGTGTTTTAGCACAGTGACATTCCTGTGGCCGTCATATAAGAATCAGCTGCCTTCTGCATTTAACTTTAGGTCTATCTATGCTTAGTGGTTAATTTATCCTCAACAGGAAGCAAATCGATTCCACAAGGAGCCGCAGAAAGCATGTCTATGAGGCAAACATTACCCAAAAAGGTTCCAGCGCCATCCACAAACCCAAATGCAGGGGTGTTATTGTGGCCACAAGCCACAGTATTGTGGTTCAAGCCACAATAGATTACCATATAGAATATAGGCTTTCTAAATAAGAACATGGTACATTATAATATAATAATATCAGTAGAAAAACTGGACTAATTTCTGGCAGAAAATTACCAAATTTTCTGTAAAGTTTCCATCAACTCTAAAACACAACACAATGCAACTGAATGTGTAATTCAAAATACATGTACAACACCTGTGAAAAATCATTTCCTCATATTAACACAGTATTGGGCTGTATTTTTGCATACTTTTGTAGAGGGTAATAACATAAACTCACATTTTGAAATGCAGTCTGACAACTGAGGAAACAATGAACAATAAGAGACTTGGGGGTATAAAGAGGCAGACACTGCACTGAAGAGGGCCATTGCTTCAAGAAGCTCAGATCTAGATGTTTTCCAAGGTTCCCTCAGATGTGCTGCCAAGCCTGTATGAAATGACCACAAATAACAAACACTCTTATTACATTGTGACATTTCCAGGCAGTCTTACTCAATGGCATTTCTGTTAAGACTTCCCCATTTATTCCCCAGCTCTGCTGTGGCACAGTTATGGCCTCTTTGTTGTCCGTGTTTGGAAATCTGGATCTTTGAGAGTGACCCTTTGTGAGAGGTACGCAACCTTTAGGGACAGACTGCAATGTACCTTGACATCTGCAAAACTCTGCGTCCTTCTCATCTCCAATCAAAGAGAGGCGCAATAAAAGCTGACATTGTGGTGTACAGTGTGGGAAAGCACTTCATGCCCTGAATTGAGAAACCTTTTAAAAGAGCCATGTGGTGAGGAAGAGTTCCTTTCGCTGACTGCCAGTGCTTCACACAGGCCTGTTCATACAACTGAGCCCACCTGGAAACACTACACCATCAACACCAAGAAATACATTGTAAACATGTCATTTTCAGGAAAGTATGTGAGATTAAACTTGAATTCCATCCAGACCCTTGTAAAAAAAGAAGTGACCTTAATTGTATTGAAAGTACATTTTGAAAAAAAAAAAAAAAAAAAAAACTATACTTGCAGATAATATAATTTTAATGAAATAAAAGGCCACTTTAAGGCATAGTTCACATAAAAATAAAAATTATTTTTCACCCAGATTTATTCACCCTCAAACCATCCTAGTTTTATATGGCTTTGTTTTCTTCCAGATGAGTCTGAGTTATATTAAATCATGTCCTGGGCTTTTCCAAGATTTATAATGGCAGTTGAATAGAGGATGAGATTTTGAAGCCCAAAAATGTGCATCCATCCATCATAAAAGATATCCATATGGCTCTGGGGTTTTAATAAAGGCCATCTGAAGCGAAGCGATCCGTTTGTGTAAGAAAAAATCCATATTTAAAACTAAAAATATCTAGCTTCTGGCAGACAGCCATATGCACATCGACTTTATGCCAAAAGACTGACCCTTGACGTGAAGTAGGAGTATCGTAAGCTTTGACGACTCTGGCTGTTCAAACAAATAGGGCTGGACAACAAACACAAGCTCCTCTTCTCTTATATCGAAATCGTCCAATATTTCTCTTTAAAAATGATCATTTTAGACTTCTAATTCGTGACCGGTGTTTTGTTTTGCTCTCTCCTCTGTGCTTCTGTGTTTGTCAATACGTCATGTGTCGGGTCAGAGTTCACTCTTTCGCCGTAAATCAGTTCGTACGGCCGTCTGCCGGAAGCTAGTTATTTTAGCTTTTAAAGTTTTAAATATGGATATTTTTCTTAACAAACACATTGCTTTGCTTCAGAAGGCCTTTATTAACCCCCAGAGCCGTATGTGTATCTTTTAAGATGGATGGATGCACTTTTTTGGGCTTCAAAATCTCATCCTTTATTTACAGCCATTATAATGTTTGGAAGAACCAGGACATTATTTATTATAACTCCGACTGTGTTCGTTTGAAAGAAGAAAGTCATATACACCTAGGATGGCTTGAGGGTGAGTAAATCATGGGGTGATTTTCAATTTTTGGGTCAACTAACCCTTTAAGGGTACTTAAAGACAGTACTCTTTTATGATTGTTTCTTAGCACACTTAAGTACACTTTAAAAGTTAACTTTGTAATGTCAAATTAAAAGTTTTACTTTAAATTACATTTTAAATTATTGTTTTAATAAATTTTTGTTGTGCTTTAAAGCTGCTGTCCGCAGTTTTTCCTCTTTGTCGCCATCTCTGTTTGAAACATGCGATTGCAGTCATATGTGGAACAGTTATCTGTACGTGCATTGTGCCTTCGGCACAGCTCGTCAGCGCGGATGAATCTAATGCTTGCTGTCAGTCACCGCACCGGTGTGGATACTGAACTTCAGAATCACAGATTCTACATCATGCAACGTCAACTGGCGGCCCGCGGGCCAAATTCGGCCCGCCAGAGATTTCCATCCGGCCCCCAGAATAATACTGAATTCAGGAATAGCCTTGTAAGAGGAAAAAGTTTAGGGCTGGTCCGAATACCATTTTTTGATGAACATCGACTATTCGAAGCTTCGGAGAGAGGGGCTGAACATATTTTTCTCTCTAATAAAGGCAGGAATCTGTGTCTGTATATCCGTTTGCATTTTTATTATTTCGAGAACCGTTCATCCAATCGACTTCACAGGGGAGTGCAGTGTCGCATTTGGTGCAATATAGATGGACACGCGAGACGCGACACATTCAGAATTAATAAACTTTTAGTAAACTACAGTTAGAGCAGCGCGAGCGGGAAGCGGCGCACCTCACGCGGGCAGGGCTTATGCTCCGAGAACGGACACTGCACTAGTGATATAAACGCACACACACAGGTCTGTTAAATTAAGCAATACTTTTAAGGTAGTCTAATAATTTTCTGACTAACAAATTGACACAGAAATTTAAACAAAGAAAAACGAAATTAAGTTAAATTAAAAACGAGATTAATTTAGATTGATAATAACGGGTAAAAATGCTAATACATTTTGTCTATTATTCTATTTTCCACAATGTCAAAGCAACAAAACACAAGCTCAGACATGCACAAACTCCGCTGTTCTGCGCTCTAGCCAGAGAACACTCCCGTTGCTGGAACACGCGTCGGTTCTATTTCTAGCATGCACGCGTTTCTGCGTGGCTCGAGCGCGCCTGAGACGCATGTCTCAGTGTGCAAACTCCAACCTGTTAAATATGGGAGCCGAAATAAAACGGACACGCCACGCAGCTGAGACGCTCACGCAGCCAGTGTGTCGCCGGCCTTATTCAAGGGGGAATGAGAACCGTTTTTTATTTTTAATCTAACGAAACAAAAAGCCTTCTGAAAAGTAGCTTGTGCCATAGCCTGCCTTCAGTCAAGAATGACGATAAACGCGTTCTCTCATTGAACATCTTTTATTGTTTCACGTGCTCATTTTTTCACAAATGTCAAAATTTTCCTTGCCTGGGATTTGCGCACAATTGCGTGACAGTGATGGACAGCTTGAAAGCCTCACAAATATGAAGCCTAAAATATCGCTATCGCCCCCTGGTGGCTTGCTGCAGTACAGGTAATATGTAAAAAATAACATAAATTTGGAATTAGAATTAGTATATCAAATAATAACATACAGTATTAGGATACAATTCGAATTTTATTTTATATTACGAGTATCTGGCCCTTACAGTGTCTGCAGTGAAAAATTCTGGCCCTTGGACAAATATAGTTGATGACCCCTGTTCTACATCTTGAAAGTATGACCAATATAAGAATTTTCACTGGAAAATAACATCTGAACAAGTAAGTAACATGTCTGCCACTTTTGTTCTGACCAACTGAGGTTAAAAGCATTAGGCCTACAATAAATCGCACTGCCAATGATGATTAAATCTAACGATTGCTTAGCTCGGATCATGCCAAACCGTGCAAATTATTACTGTTATATTGTTCTCAAATTGTTATTGTTAACAACATCAGCACTGCGTGACTGTGTATTTAGTGTGTATTAGCGTTACCTGTAGATTTCAATTCCTGTAGCACTCCACAGTCCGAAGTCTTTTGCTTTTTGTCTACGGCTGAATCTCCAGCTGTCACTGATGATTGTCATTTGGACCTTTCTGGATTACAATCCGCCATCAAAATGATAAGTTTAATTATTTCAGCTGCTGTGAGAACAGACTATAAATGTGCCGCTACCGGCAGCTTCCTCACATAATATAACTGACTAGCCTCTCGACGGGACTCCTTCCTTTGTTTACGGACGTGACGTAATGACGCACAGAGGAACTGCTGCATGCTTGAATTTCCCGCGGAAATCCGCCATGTCGCTCTTATTATAAAACATTATTACAAGCTTACCGCTGTGAATCGAGACAAGATAATTAGATAGTTTTGAACACTGGCTGTTTATGTACTTGTTCAAAAGTTGATTTTGGATAATTTTTAACCAAAAAAAGTTGCGGACTGCAGCTTTAAAGAAGTACATTTATTTTGATTTGTGGATTAGCATACTACAGCACATATAAAGTAAGTGATTATAATTTACTATTGTGTGTTATTTAATATTAAATTTAATATATTTTAAATATCTAAACTGCAACTTAATTACAAATGGGTAATTGCAAATATGTTTAAATAGATGACACAAAGTTACATTAGAAATTTTAGTTAAAGCTGCAGTCCGTAACTTCTTTTGGTTAAAAATTATCCAAAATCAATTTTTTTTTTCAGTGTTCAAAACTATCTCCTTACCTAAGCTCGATTCAGAACAGTAAGCTTGTAGTAATGTTTTATAATAAATAGATACTGGTGTATTTCTGCAGGAAATTCGAGCATGGAGCAGTTCGTCTTTGATTCAGCAAAAGACTTCAGACTGCGGAGTGGCTACAGAAATTGAAATCTGGTAACTCTAATACACACTAAATACACAGTCACGCAATGCTGATGTTGTTAACATTAACAATTTGAGAACAAAGTATAACAACAATAATAATTTGCACGGTTTGATGCAATATTAGTTAAGTGATCATTAGATTTACTCACCATTGGCGGCGTGATTTATTGAAGGCCAAATGCTTTTCCCCTCAGTCGGTCAGAACAAAAGTGTCAGACATGTTACTTACTTGTTCAGATGACATTTTCTGGTGAAAATTCCTACTTTTGTCATACTTCAAGACTACAATCTGTGATTCTGAAGTACAGTATCCGCACCGGAATGGTGACTGACAGCAGACATTAGATTCATCCGCACTGAGGAGCTGTGCCGATGCACAATGCACTTAAAGATAATAATTCCTAATAAAACTGCGATTGCAGGTTTCAAACAGAGATGGCGACTAAGAGGCAAATCTTACTGACAGCAGCTTTAACCTTAAAGGGTTAGTTCACCCAAAAATGAAAATTCTGTCATTTATTACTAACCCTCATGTCGTTCCACACCGTAAGACTTTCGTTCATCTTCAGAATACAAATGAAGATGTTTTTAATGTAATCCGAGAGCTTTCTGTCCCTCTATTGACAGCTACGCAACTACCACTTTCAAGCCCCAGAAAAGTAGTAAAGACATCATTAAAGTAATCCATGTGACTCCAGTGGTTTAGCCTCAGTTTTATGATGCGATGTGAATGCTTTGTTTGCACACAAAAAAAAAAAAAATAATAATAATTTACCACTTTATTCACAAAATATTAATCTCATTCATGTAAAACAACATCCACTCTTGTGTCAACACAACACACATGCGTCATGGTGCTCTCTTGAACGTGCATTTGAAATAATTATTTGTGGTAAATTATTATGTTCTTTGTGCAAAAAGAACTCATGTCCCTTAATAAAATTGAGGTTAAACCAATTTTGATGAATGATAAATAAACCAAAAAGATGAACATCAAGTCTTACGGGTTTGGAACGAAATGAGGGTACTAACCCTTCAACAATATTTCAAAGACAATAGAAGTAATTGTGAAATAAAGGTGTACTTTATGTGGGTCAAAAAAGCACTCTAAAGTTCAACTAATCGCATTTAATATAAATTTAAACTAGAATTCATTTTCAGTCAATTTTAAATAACATGCAATTAGGTGTCTGAAAACATTACATTCAGTTCACTCTTGAGTATATTATTTTAAAGTACATTATTTCCGTAATAAGTACTCATTTTAAAAGTATGCTAAAGTGTCCTTTTTCACAAGGGAAAGATTCCAATGTTTTTTAAACTACATCAAAAAATATGACATTTTAATATTGTAAATCTATCTGTTTGTAATATTAAAAACACAGTGTTTATTGCCAAAAAGAGGCCCAGATGAAAGGGAGAGTAAGAACGAGAAATAAATGTGTTTGGTTTTTGGCTGGCTCACATTTTCCAAAGTCCAAAAGGAACGAACAAAGGCGGTTCTCCAAAACACATGTGTTAGATCCTAGACTCCAAATCCCAAACCCTTGAGGGGAATTACAAAAATAACTGTAATTACACTCTGTTATTATTTAACAGATTCTGAGATTTTGCCTTGTATATTTCTGTCAAACATGTGAGATCTTGTTTGTGGCTGGATGGGATGTTGACTGAATGAATGAAAACCACAGCTGCACAGACATAGATAAAGAGCTGTTTTAAACAGGTAAATAACACCATCTAGTGGTGCAAAAGAAACCCACTGGTTGAAATACTGATAGATGTGATACAGGGCTATTTATCAGAAATCTCAGTGATGTTTTTACGGTATTTGTCACGGTCATCATTATTCAAAAATGGCATCGGGTCAAAAAAATACAGCTAACCAGACAGTACTGTGGACAGACTATAATCAACTCCCTAACCAGCTCTCCAAAGGGCTTAACCCATATGATGAAAACCTTCATTTGAGGATTGTGGGTAATATTTCCATTTCAAAGAAGGGTGGGGCGTGACGTTATTTATGCCTGGAGAGAAGCATGATCCATTCCTACACATTTCACAGTCTCAGATTTCCTACGTCCCATTTCAAACATGTGGGACAGTGCCTTTGTTGCAGCGGTTCGGGGCATGCGCGGACCCCCAAGGGACCTCTCTCCTGATTGGATCCATATGTCTTCCCACGTTACCCCTCTGTGAGCATGCAGCATTATGCTCATGGAAAAATTTACAGCGGCAGAACATTTTTCCTGCACAGATCATCAGATATTGCCATAGTATGGCTTGTAAGAGGAACATTGTTGTGATTTGTTCTGTAAAAACAACATTTCAAAGGACACTGTTGGGGAGGGTGACTTCAAAATATCTTACACTTTCCATATTTAAATATTCTAAAGTAGAAACAACAACATAAGCACTCACAATATAAGTCATAACAGTTTAATTTGCTGTTCGCTGTTTTGCATTTTATTATGAATTCGAGAAGGTCAATTCATGAGTTTTTCTGTGTGAGTCAAGCAATGTATACATCCATTCTGACCTATCACACTTTGGTATTTCCTGTAAGTGTGTGTGTGTGTGTGTGTGTGTGTGTGTTTGTACAAATATTGCTTGTGAGGAATGGTTTGAGTTTTAGACCATCAGAGTGAGGACAAAGAGAGCAAAATGAGGACATTTTGGCCGGTCCTCACTTTCTAAGACCCCTGTTTGAGGGTTAAGACCTGAGTTGCGTCCCAAATGACGCACTATACACTATGCACTTATACACTATGCACTTATGCACTATGTACTCATCCATGTAGTGCGTGAATTGTATAAGGTTATTTTGTTATTTAACATTGGAGTCTGACAGCCCCTTCTCCTCCGCTACGTAATTAAAGCTGTGACAGTTGAGTGCATGAAGTGTCCCACATTCCACACTTCGTTTTTTATGATAATTTAGTGCATCATCCGGGTATTTAAAGTGTACTTTTTCTTTTTGGAATTTTCAGTGTGAATGCACTACTCGCACTATTTATACTTAAAAACGTCATAGAATAGTGCATAAGTACGCAAATTGGGACGCACCAATGGTTTTAGGGATAAGGTTAGGGTAAGGAGCTAGAGATTGCATTGTGTCAATGAATGTCCTCATAAAGATAGATGTACAAGTGTTCGTCTGTGTTTTCTGTGGGGAGAATGTTTGCAATGATTAAGTTCAATTCAAGGTTTGATTTACAACAGATTTCCAGGAGACACCACTGATGATTTAGCTGTTGAAATAAAATGGTTTATCAGTTTGGCAGGCAATAAGACTTGACATGATTACCCCACATATCACTGGATGTCTCTCAGAACGCACATACACATATAGATCTTAACAACACAAATCATTATACGTTATTTGTCTTGAACTTGTTTGTTAAAAGCTTGTAAAACCATCTGTATACTTTTATAAATGACCTGTGTATATAGAGATCTCCAAAACTGGATGAAAAGAATGCCAGAATGATAAAGTGCTAAAAATGATTTTTCAACTGAATGTTTGAATTCAGCAGTCAGTAAACATTATGGAGACCTAGGTCCTGTCCTAAACTACGACTTATAGGTGCCATAGAACGTGTTTTCAAAAGATGTAATATAAGTCTAAGGTGTCCCCTGAATGTGTCTGTGAAGTTTTAGCTCAAAATACCCCATAGATTTTTTTATTCATTTTTTTAACTGCCTATTTTGGGGCATCATTAAATATGCGTAGATTCAGGCTGCGGCCCCTTTAAATTCTCGTGCTCCCTCGTGCTTGCCTTAAACAGCATAAACAAAGTTCACACAGCTAATATAACAAAGTGTTCGTCATGCAACATGTCTAATCGCGTAAGTATGGTATTTATTTGGATGTTTACGTTTAATTCTGAATGAGTTTGATGGTGCTCCGTGGCTAAAGCTAACATTACACACTGCTGGAGAGATTTATAAAGAATGAAGTTGTGTTTATGCATTTTACAGACTGCAAGTGTTTAAAAATGAAAATAGCGACAGTCTTGTCTCCGTGAATACAGTAAAAACGATGGTAACTTTAACCACATTTAACAGTACATTAGCTACGAAACTTTTTACAAATATCAAGTACAAGTACGAAGACAATTTACAAATATCACTAAAAATATCATGATAACATGGATCATGTCAGTTATTATCGCTCCATCTGCCATTTTTCGCTATTGTCCTTGCTTGCTTACCAGTCTGATGATTCAGCTGTGCACATCCAGACGTTCTGCCCTTGTCTATACCTTGAACATGGGCTGGCATATGCAAATATTAGGGGCGTACATATTAATGATCCCGACTGTTACGTAACAGTCGGTGTTATGTTGAGATTCGCCTGTTCTTCTGGTCTTTTAAACAAATGAGATTTATATAAGAAGGAGGAAACAATGGAGTTTGAGACTCACTGTATGTCATTTCCATGTACTGAACTCTTGTTATTAAACCATGCCAAGGTAAATTCAATTTTTAATTCTAGGGCACCTTTATGATTCAGTTAGTACCTACTACACCATCCTGTTCCTAAAAACAAATTTCTCCATTGATGGTCATTCAAAAGTATCAATGAATTCTGATGATATACAGTATATAAACATATTTCATATGTATGTATTTTAATCATGACCACCATGGTTAAAGATAAAGATAAAACCGCTGAGAGACAGTCTCTCCTATTGCTTAACACAAAAAATATTATTAAGATAATAATTTACGCCATTACCATAATGCAAAGAAATCTCCTTCTCATGACTGCACAACAGTCCAGTATACTGGAGGTGGAAAAATGCACATAATGTGAATATGCACTAACTCGTTATTAAAAATAAATAAATAAATGTTAATCATAAAAGGGAGCATTTTCCACCACTACTGGTCATCTGATTTTTGCTGAATATGTAACATATAAGCTATTTGATATAATTTAATGTTTTTTTTATGAGTTTTGACAGATTAGTTGATTGGTTACACTTTATTTTAACGTGTTCTTGTTACAGTACTGGTTAATATTAAAGCGTTAGTTCACCCAAAAATGAAAATTCTGTCATTTATTACTCACCCTTGTGTCATTCCACATCCATAAGACCTTTGTTCATTTTTGGAGCACAAATTATATTTTTAAGAAATCTTTTATACAATCTGCCATTATTTTATTAAATAAATAATCTATGGTTAGGATTTTTGTACACTATGTTACTAAGGATTGTTATTTATTTAGTAATATTACTTAGTTATCTTATTTATGGTCTTAGTGTGATTAGTTTATATATTTACTTTATGTTTTGTGTTTGTAATCCATGGGGCAGGTAGTTCTTGCAAGTTTCTTAGGTATGTTTTGTGTGTTTGTTGTATTGGTTTGTAAAGTCAAATGTATCTGTGGTATATGTTTTTTTATGTTTTTGTGAGGCTGAAGATGAATTTCCACATGTGTGGACAATAAAGTTTTCTAATATAATCTAATTAAGGTCTTTTTGATGAAGTCTGAGGAGGTTTCTGTCTCTTTCTGGCTCTAATGAACTCACGTTGCAGATCAATATTTTTGTAAGTAAAGTGGTAAATTATGGGGTTTTTTTTGCGGAAACAAAGCACTCACATTGCTTCATAAAATTGAGTTTAAGCCACTGGAGTAATTTAATGATGTCTTTTTCCTACCTTTATGGACCTAAGGAGTTGTAGTTGCGTTGGATCTCTGTGGAGAGATAGAAACCTCTCAGACTTCATCAAAAAGATCCTTAATTTGTGTTTCCGAAGATTAACGAAGGTCTTACGGATGTGGAACGCCATGAGGGTGAGTAATAAATGAAAGGAATTTTCATTTTTGAGTGAACTAACCCTTTAACAACATGTACTTACTATAGGGTCAGGAATAGGAGTGGTTTAGTGTTAGTTGCATGAAGTTAGTTTTCAAGCAATAAGTGCCATACTTGGACCAATTCAAACACAATAAACAAGTTTTATAGAGCACCAGATTTTCATACAAAGTTCTTAACACACATTTTTGTACTTTACTCTCTATTTATACAGAAATGTTTGTGTGCTCCTGAGAGTTGTGTACAGTGTGATATTTTTGCTGTGTATAAAACATCCAATATGCTTCAAATGGTTATTCATATATGTAAATATGCACCACTTTAACGAACAAGACAAGGTGATGTAACTGGTTGTGGAAAAAACTAATATAGAAAAGAATACCAGTGACAGTCAGAGCAGCAATCATTCTCCCCTCCGCCATTTTTAAGTTTTGTGGCACGTCCAATTCTGAAACTCAGGTATCAAAAGAGCTTCCCAGTAGTAAATATGACTTCTTCATATCAAATTTTCTACTAGGAAACAAATCGTATGAAGAAACATATATCATGTGAAGGCAGCATTAAGGTCTAGATTCTATAGAGAGTGCATTAGTGAGTTTTTATTTTTCATAGCACTTGTTGCTCTGTTGTTGATTTGATTGCTTGTATTGCTCTCCTCATTTGTAAGTCACTTTGAAAACTGGATAATAGCATCTGTTAAATGATTAAATGTCTATCCATCACAGCCTAGTTTTCATCTACATAAAATTTAATACGGAGTCTTAACCTAACTAATTCTGTGTTCACTACATGTCGTAACTGACCCTTCGCAAAGACTCCGCCCCCCTTAGTTACTGTTGCTTTGTCCGGCATGGCGCTGTCACACCACACACAGTGAAAAATACATCGGAGCAAAGAGGACACTGACAACACGTCGACAGATAAGACAGAGCAGGTTACTTATGATATCAAACAAAGTCCCAGCTTTCAAACTGTGTAATTTTTTTAAGAAATTCGAACAATAAAAGCCGTTTTGTGACTCTTTAATGTGTCGTGACAGATTGCTGTAGCGCCTCATATCAAGCGGCTCGTAACCCGATCATCTCTTCCTACTAGTTCATTTATGGCATCAAATAAACATGAATGAACATCAGAAGGAATGTTGTTTCAAATGTGGAAAGACGTCCATACGCACCATTTTTCAAGTTTAAGTCCACCGAGGTTAATCTTCTAACTCCTGACTGCTTTGTCGGACAAAATGGCAGATTCGGCCTTATGACTGGTTAGATCGCTTGTCAATCAAACTCCCAGCGAAGGGTCAATTGCCATAATTATGAGATGATGACACATGACGTTCTAATCCGAACTGTTCACATCCTCAGAAATAAATGTTTCTACGGCAATACTATAAACGGCAATATGAATCTGCAGTGGTCAGGCGGTACAGTAGTCATGTGGTACAAGTCGGAGGCTCTCAGACTTGTAATTATTCGAGTTCTTTGGTACTCATCATCCTATAAAGAATTCTATTCAGTAATTACGATATGCCGTGGATGCATATTATTCTGTCTTCATGTGCTATCAGAAATGTCTTACTCCTTCTGAAGTTGTGATTACGAGCTTGTCGCGTTCAAGCGCTTTGTTGTCTGAAAGAACAGGAATCATAGAGGACACCAGGGGCCCGTTTCAATAAGGAGGTTCAACCAACTCAGAGTTAAAACTTGAACTCTGAGTTGACTTACTTTGAGATGGGAAACTCTGAGTTTTCTGTTTCAGAACAGCTGAATCAGTTAGTTCAGTCGACTCTGAGTAGGTTGACTCGGAGTTAAGCGCGTGCAACACGACTATGAAAAGCCATCATCAATGGAGCTCCGATATTACGATTCACCATGGCAACAGCACATGACAAAAGGACGTCCGCATACTTCTGAGTGAATGTAAGTTTAATTCTTAACATAATATCAAAGGTGAAACCTGGTAGAGTGTTATTGTCGTAAATTATTGAACTAATATTCATTTTCATGGTATCCCACACGCAAAAAAAGAAGAAAAAAATAATTTAACTGGATGCAATAATAAGAGTGTAAATGATTTTATCATTATTAAACACTCGTTAGGCAATTTACTTCCACTTTTAGAACATTTTCTTCATTTTTATTGAAAATAAATGCCTTTCTTATGTGAAGGGGAAAGGGGGAATAGCAAGCTCGGCAAAAGGTAAAATTCGAACCCCGTCTATTGCATCACAAGTTAGTTCTCCGCACCCATCACACTACTGCCTACACCACTGCAGCCACAAAAGAGTACGACAATTTTAACCTGGTCTGACATTGGGGGGGTGGAGCTACTGTAAATTTGCACTTAGTAATAGACACTCTGAATAATCTTGTTTTCCGTTTTGCATTAAGATTATTTTTATTTAAGTAAAATGATATTTGTACTTGAAATAGGACAAAAAATACTCAGTACGAAAAGCATTTTTGCAGCGTGAATGAATGTGTGAACTATTTAAACATCACTTGCACTTTAAAAAAGGGGAGGAGACCGAAGGAATCTCTGGGTTTACTGAAGAAAACCTGCTCCCGACCAGTTACTATGGTAACTGACTCTGAGCAGAAGTTACCTCTCTTTCAGAAACGGGCTTGACTTAACCTGCTTTCTCAGGTTTGACATACCTCCCATTCTGAAACGGAAAACCCAGAGTTTCCCTCATTTCAGGGTTAACATACTCAGAGTTTCCACTTAACCTCCTTTCTGAAACGGGCCCCAGGTTTATTCTTGCCTATTTGAGGAAATCTTATTAAAGCCAAATTATTTAGCATCAATTTCATTGACGATTCTGGAATTTCAGTCAAATGCAGGCTATTTTTGGCTATTTTTTTTTAAAATATATGCTTCAAATAGTTATTCATATGTAAACATGCACCTCTTTAATGACAAAACAATGCAATGTAGCTGTTGTGGAAAAACTAATAAAGAAAAGAATACCAGTCACAGCAGCAATTGTTCTCCTCTTTGTGGCACGACCAACTCGGAAACTCTGAGTTTCCTAGTAGTAAATATGACTTGTTCATGTCCAATTTTCTACTAGCTCATATTTACGATATGAACACCAACCAGCTACGAGGTGAATCACAACATAACAAACTTTTATTTGAAGCAAAATCTTATTTGAAAATCGGACAAAAAGACAAAGACTGAGAGTACTACAATCCCATGAAGCACTGCGAATGAAATAATAAAAAAAAAACGATGAAATATAAAAACTATTCATTTAAAGTTGTTGATTATATCTATTAAAACCATATATTTTAAGTTTATTGAAAGAGATGCATATGTACAAATATTATTATTAATTATTTTAATTTTGTTTACATAGACTTTTCCCGTTAGGACAAATGTATCAATCCAGTTTAAAGTCTGTAGTTGGAACATGGTCAGGTACAGAATGTGAAAGTACGCCTAAACAGCAGAATGGATTCAACCACTGCACTGCACAGGAAAGGCCAGAGCAAGCTGTACTTTCTGATGGTCAGATTTTCAATGCGTCTAAGACCGCAGTTTTATCTTCATGCAGTGGCTTTTGTGTTTTCTGTGCTCTTGTTGCTGGGGGAGGCACTCAAAATATCTTCAAATAATACAAAAAAAAGAAGAAAAAAAAAGAGAGAGTAAATTATAGCAGACTGCAGAACTAGAATGTCCTGAAAACCTTCAGAAACATCAAAAGCTGGAGTCCTAATTATGAATTATTCATGTGAATAATAACATTTTAAGATTCAATTAAGGTCTGTACCAGAAGTGAATAATGCATATTAAATATATAAATAATAAATGAATAAATAAATAACCAAATTGCTTTGAAATTGCGTGCATTGCGAAAAGTGCTATAGAAATTAAATTTCCTTGATTTACTAGTAAGCCTGATTAAAAGGCAGGCCATTATATTGTGAAAATTGCCTTGCCTTTTATTCTAGACTAAATATAACCCCAAATTTGTTATTTGATATATTGAGTTAGCAAATTATCAAAGGCTTGTGTTTGGGTAGTGCTCTTTATGAGCACAAAATAATTAAGAGTCTACATGTGTGTAGTAGCAATTTGAAGAATAATTTTCTACATCTTAAAGTACAGGGGGAGATAATGAGGCTATATTTAAGAAAGAGAAAGACAGGATGTGAGGGAGCAGGGTTAACAGACGTCAAGGGAATCATGATCAAAACTAAAGTTCATGTCTTCTGTTCTCTTTGACAGTGCAGCTCTGTTTAAAAATCAATGGCAGAGTCAGGAAAGGAAGTCAGTATTCAATGGTCTTTTGATCTGTGTGATACACTGAGCCTTCACAAATAAAGAATAACACTATAGTTAGGCCCCCCAATGAAATCGGTCTCATTTTTCCCCCCAATTCTGCTTTTCGTTTGAATTTTTCGGACCCACTTTATATTAAGTGGCCTTAACTACTATGTACTTACATTTAAATTAATCATTTGATACAATGCACTTATTGTGTACATACATGTTTTTACATTGTACTTATATTTTAAAAACACCTGCATGTAATTACATCTGTAATTAATTTCTGTAATTACATTTATAATTACACTGTTGACCCATCCCTTAACCCTTAGCCCTATCCTTAAACCTACCCATACCACCTAAGCTTTCCCTAACCTTACCCGTTTCCACCTCAATAGCTGCAAATGTGTTTTGCAATTCAATATGAACCCAATAAGTACATTGTACTTATTTTTTGATGTAAGTACATAGTAGTTAAGGCCACTTAATATAAAGTGGGACCAATTTTTCTTTAGTTCTGTTTAAATGGTTTAATTACATTTTAATTCTCACAGAAGGATGTCTGATCAATTGAATTCATAAAATGTTAACAATTTAACAATTTTTAAAATTATAACAACAACAGGGCCCTGCGAAATATGTATACTTTTTCAGAAATTATCTGTTATCTGTTTTGCTCTGGATTCTGCACAGTAAAAAATGATTATCATTTTAACTGTAAAAGACTTTAAAAATGTTGGTTAACAGTAAGTTCCCGTGCTTTACATTTTGTGTAATTTTCAACGCTATCTCACGACCAATTCGTACGTATTTTATGAGGTGGCTAATTTGTACGACCTCACTACGAATTCATACGATTTGTCTAAACCCCAGTGACGGGTAAGTTTAAGGGCGGGTTAGGGGTAGGTCATTTGTGCAAATTCATACAAATTTGGCAACTCGTAAAATACGTACGATTTAGTAAAAAAACTTACTAATTCGTATACCATTAACACAATTCATGAGTGAGCTTACATTTTCTTTTCATATAAGTGGTACAAATTCTAACAAATTAGCCACCTTTTAAAATATGTACGAATTGCCGTGAGATTGGCTTGATAATTTTACAGTAAAATACTGTTAACTATGAAAGCTTGTTTCTGCCACTAAATAAATAAATAAAAAAAGTGACTTTTTATCTCAGAATTCTGACCTTTTTTCCCCTCAGAATTGCGAGATATAAACTCACAACTGTGAGAAATACATTTTTTTTTTCTCACGAGTGAGTTTATATCTCGCAATTCTGGCTTCTTTTTTCAGAATTGTGAGATATAAACTCGCAATTGCGAGTTATAAAGTCCAGTTCTAAGAAAAAAGTCTTTATCTCACAATTCTGACTTTATAACTCAAAATTGCATTTATATTACGCTATTCTGAGAAAAAAAGTCAGAATTATGAGATGTAAACACACAATTGCGAGTCATAATTGTGAATAAAAAGTCACACTTACCTTTTTTTTTTTTATTATTCAGTGCTATGTGATGAACTTTGATTCTTTCTCTTTACCATCTGTGTTATTATGGTGGAAGTCAGTATATGTTAAAAGTATAAAACAGATTTATGTAGCAACATGGCCCTGTTAATTCAGCAGAAAATGGCTGTTGGATTTAAAATGTAATTTTTACATTTTTTTTTTAATGTACATTTTACTGTATTTTTTTTACTGGAATATTCTGGCAACCTCATCTGCCATATTCTTTCCTAATCCTAATGTTTTATTCTGTAACGAGAAATAAATGTTTTTTACAGGGTTCTTTCTCTTTACCATCTGACATATATGTTAAAAGTATAAAACCAAAATATATTTTAAAAAATATATTATTTTAAAAGATATTCCTCTCTAAGTCACTTAAGTGGTTATTCTCTTTGCAAAGAATAGTTTGACTATACTTTGTTTAAATTATTTGCTACTATTGCTACAGTTTCAAAACAGCTTCCCCAAATGTGTCTAAATCCTTTCAAGTTGTATTTTGCCATTATTCTAGTTATTATAAAGAACGACTATGCCTCTATTACCTTTTTTTTCTTTTTTTTATGATGATGGGGGTGAGGGGTTTACTCTTTTATCTGACAAATATCACTGTATCTTGTGTTTATATGCATCAATCTTGTTTCCCTTCAGGAAGTCGTGGCTCCTGGTGTCATTTCTCTTATCAGGTAGACTGGTGAAGGATCCTGAATCAGCAGGTAAGACACTCACTGACTGAAGAATGCATCTCCTAAAGCTTGTTTAATTACTCCTCGCTGTACCTGAGCTTCCTCTGAGGCTGAGCCATTAATCCAGCCCTGCCTCTGAGCGTCTCCCTCTGGCCTCTTCACTGTGTCCTCCTCTGGGCTAATGATTCAAAACAGCTCTGAAGTCAAGCTGCTCCCATGTCCATGTCCACATTCAGAGCCTGCATGAAGCTTTTTTTAAAAAAAGTCATCAAGGCTGCATTTATTTGCTAAAAATGCAGTAAAAATGGCAATAATGTGAAATATTATTATGATCTAAAATAAGTGTATTCTAATTGAATCTATTTTAAAATGTAATTTATTCCTGTAATGCAAAACTGAATTTTCAGCAGTCCCGGTCTTCATGTCGCATGATCCATTCTAATATGCTGACTTGGTGCTCAAGAAACATTTCTTATTATTATCAATGTTGAAAACACTTGTGCCGCTTCATATTTTTGTGGAAACCGTGATTTTTCAGGATTCTTTGATGAATTGAAAGTTCAGAAGAACAGCATTTAATTGAAATAGAAATATGTAAAATAATGTAAAAACTTTACTGTCACTTTTGATCAATTTAAAAAATCTTTTGAATGGTAGCATAAATAAATTAGTACTTTAGAGAAATATGATCTCCAAACACACCAGCCTTCTAGAAAAAGCCTGTTTTATTCTATTTTTTATTTTTTTATTTTTTTTTTTTCGGGTACATTGTTATGTTGAGATCAAATGACTAGCAGTGTCATGCAAATTACCAAGTTCCTACTACTACTACTACTACTAATAATAATAAGGTAAAACAACAATATTAGCAATGACCATGTTGGTCACCCTTTGCATTAGTTGTCTTTAAGTTAATCATTTAAATTTTACTTTAAAAAAAGGTGTATTGGTTGATCTGGCTTGGGAAGTGGCTCATAAAGATTATGTTTTTTAAAAAGTAGCAGTATAAAGTAACATTTCCTACACATATCCTCCAACAGAGCAACATTTCAGCAGCTGGACAGAGCAGTGAATGTTCTGACATTGACCGAAGGTTGAATCCGCTGGCTCACTGCACTACCACGCCAAACTGCAGATTTGTTTCTTTTATGGGATAAATATTTTACCAGCATCAATCATGGAGCATTGGATCGATTCAAGACTGTGTTAAAATTAAACACACTGCTTCATTTTGCCTTCTTCTTCTTTTTTTTTCTTCCTAAATGATGTTTTAAAATATGAATTTTAGTGATTTTGCCAGAGGGCTAATCCATTTTCATTGCCGAGACTGACGCTCGGCTCAATGGCATCAATAATGGCGATGATTAACTACTGTTGCATTAAGAATCACACGTCCTTAAGAAATAAAGGAAATTGAGAGCAATCATGTATCACTAATCTAATAATCTAATCAGATTATAATCAAAATTTGTCTAAATAATCCCTTGAAGAACAAAAGATCATGGATGGTGGGAAATGAATGTTTTTATGAGTTTATATTAAAATAGGCCTCAAGGGATTTGATTATTCTGATGAACACATTATGATTCATATTTCAAAACAAATCACAGCAAATAAGTGTATGAAAATAGGAAGATTAAGAAAATTCAAAATCTGTTTTTCGTTGTCTTCCAGTCCTCTATTATAGAAATAATGCGCCTTTTAGTATTTTATGCAAAATACATGAGCGTTTACAAAAAGGTTATTTTTTCCTTGGTGACTTTTTGACTGGTGGTTTTCCTGTGGTTGATCTGAGTCAATATTTGGAGAACTCAAACAGATTCGTAAGTAGTTTCTTTTACAAGCCAAACCAATGGAGTGTTTTAGAAGCAGCCCCAACACTGGCTGGTAATTTGATTTAATAATGTTTGGAGAGCACACTCAGTGTAGACCAAAATGATCTTAATAACATGTGGTTCATAGAGAAAGATGTTTTTATTTTTTTTTTATTTTACTGATAACTGTTTGCCACTCTTCATAAGTGTGCAGTGATATATTATTATTGTAAATTGCTTGGTAGTTCTATCATTGTAGTTTTGCTAAATCAAAGTACTGCTTTTTTACATGCTTACTTGTGCTATTTTCCTGGAATGTATAAAGCAATGCATATTATGCCCAGTCTAAAAACTGGAGATTACTGCCTAGGCCCTAATCACATATGCGGTTACCCAAGGTTTTAGGCCCTTTTATATTTTCCTTATATACACTTCTTTTGGCATTCTATTTCCTATAAACACAATATTTCACTATAACACACCATATCTTCCATTGAAATATGATGGAAATTACCCTTAGAAGTCTATTTTGGGTTGATTTGAGAAGTTTAGACACTGGGTAGCCAATAATTATGTCTATTTAAAGGGTTAGTTCACCCAAAAATAAAAATTATGTCATTAATTACTCATCCTAATGTTGTTTCACACCTGTAAGGCCTTCGTTCATCTTCGGAACACAGATTAAGATATTTTTCATAAAATCATTGACAATAAGACAATAAACACTTTCAGATGCCCAGAAAGCTACTAAAGCAGTGGTCTCAAACTGCCGGCCCGCACGCCATTTACGGCCCGCCCTCCCCCTCTACCCGGCCCGCAACTGATCTCAAAAATAAAACATAATCCGGCCCGCTAAATTATTATTATTCTTATTCTCTAGTTGCTACCTGTCTGATATGCAAAGAAAAAGTCGCCGTTCTATGGGGGCATTCACATATCGCGTCACATAAGCGGCCGCGCCGCATTCTTCTCCTTTCCAATGCGCTTTCGCTCCAGTGGCGTCTGTCGTTGCTATGCAACCATGAGCCGCGCTCTCAACCGCGTCGCTTCTATTATGAGCGCGCTTGCCTAAATTACAGTAAAAGCACTCTACTTTAAGTCACGAGCGTCGAATTAAACCACGGAAACGTGTCCGATGCAGCCATTAAACATTACCGATGCTCAAAAGGCATCTTGGACAAATGTGTCTCAGCTGTGTGAGCACAAGCGCTGCAGGTGTCTGTCAAGAAACAGAAGAGTGTACAAATGTATTCAGGGATTGTATTTGTTCAGTACAGTGTTGTTCAGTGCAAGATTTTAATGTTATTTAAGCTCAAATAAAGTAAGGGAAAATATACTTCCACTAAATGTTAAAAACTAATAATGTATGTAACAATGAGAGATATTTATTTATTTATTTATTTATTTATTTTTGTCAAAATAAAGTTGATATATATAGCTCCAGTTTTTGGTTTATTTCTGATCCCTTTTTATTCCATGCACCTTGTTGGATGTGAGAAGTTGCACCAGACTATTGCAATTAATAGTATTATATTAGTAGTATTATGTATTAATAGTATTATATTAGTAATAGTATTATATAATTATATTACACTCTGTAACAATTAGAGAGACACTGCTGTTTACATTTAGTATGGTAAATAAAATATTTATAGTGTAGGTATAAAAATATTTTAGTAGGCCTAATGAAATTTGAAGTAAATGAGAAATAATGCAAAAGAAAGTAAATTTTCTGAAATGTTGCACTTTCTTGCACTTGAATGTAAATATGGCCCTCCTATGAGGTGTCAATCACAGAAACGGCCCCCCGCCAATTTGAGTTTGAGACCCCTGTACTAAAGACATATTTAAAACAGTTCATATGACTACAGTGCTTCAACCTTAATGCTATGAAGCAACGAGAATACTTTTTGTGCACCAAAAAAACTAAATAACAACTTTATTGAACAATATCTAGTGATGGGCGATTTCAAAACACTGCTTCATGATGCTTTGAAGCTTTACAAATCTTTTGTTTCGAATCAGTTTTTCGGAGCGTGTATCAAGCTGCCAAAGTCACGTGATTTCAGTAAACGAGGCTTCGTTACATCATAAGTGTTTCGAAATTTCAATGGTTCACCACTGGAGGGCGTAACTTTGATACACACTCCAAACCACTGATTTGAAACAAAAGATTCATAAAGTTTTGAAGCTTCATAAAGCAGTGTTTTGAAATCGCCCGTCACTAGATATTGATGAATGATGAAGTTTTTTTATGGTTTTTTGTTTTTTTGGCGCACAAAAAGTATTCTCGTCGCTTCATAACATTAAGGTTGAACCACATGAACTGTTTTAAATATGTCTTTAGTAGCTTTCTGGTCATCTGAAAGTGTTAATTATCTTGCTGGCAATGCAGGCCTCACTGAGCCATCGGATTTCATCAAAAATATCTTAATTTGTGTTCCGAAGATGAACGAAGGTCTTACGGGTGTGGAACGACATGAGGGTGAGTGATTAATGACTAATTAATTAATCTGTCAGTAGTATACCTAACCATCCTTATCCCCATATATATTATCTACACTCATCCTTATGAGTTGTTTGCAGCTAAACAAAGCTCTTAAAGCCATACTTTATGGATCTATGATTAACAGGGTTAGAAAAACTGCAGCCACGAAGTGAAGCTAGTTTTGTAGTGGGCAGAACAAATGAATAGTTGGCTGTATAGTGCACAGGTTTAGCAGATTACCAGAGCACAGCTGCTGAGGGTAGAGCTGGAGAGGACGGGACAGGCAAACAATCAACTGCCTCCATTCTGCATTGCACTTATTGCCCATTGGGCTGGTTAAATACTGATAAAAGCACAAATTTAAGTCTTGTATCACTGCAATCACAGTGACAAATTAACTCATGCCCTCAATTTCAGAGGATCAACTTTTGTATACAGTAAACATTTTTTTGTTTTTAGTACTGCATTGGCTCACCACTTGGCTGCTGAGACTAAAATCAGTTGAAAACCACTGATTTTAATTAGGCTTATTTTGTCATTTAATTTAACCAATGTGAAAAAAAAAAAAAAAAAAAAAAAAAAAATCTTTGATGAATAGCCCAGTTTTAGCTACTGTTGGAAGTGTGTTACATGCTTTTTGCCTGTTGACAGTGTTCTCGTCTGACTGGCAGGGGGCGCTCTGCTCAAGCACAGCATTGCTTCAGGGTGCTGCAGAAGATATGCAGCAAACTGATGATTCTTTGTTTATTGGATTCTTATTTGACATTCTACTGTACACATACTCTCCGTCTATGCACTTGCCTTTCAGTTTTTACTGGCGAGTCTGAACATGCACAAGTCATTTGTCTTTATGTGCATGTACTTTATGTATACAGAGCTTTATGTGCACTTTTTTTTTTAATGATTTATTTTTGTTTTAATGTTTTCATGGAGTAGACAATGTTTCAGCTGCATAGACTGAAGGGATCGGCACTTGTGGAGGACAGAAAACCAGCACATATTGGATTGTGAACACGTACTCTGATTAGATTCAATGAAGCATTTCAGATTTATTTTCAAGTCAATAGATTTTTATAGATTTTATAAGGCCTCTGGAGTAAATTGTAAGTACAATTATTTGTTGTAACACTAACTGTAGATTTAAACATTAATGTAATTGGTTTTTCACCTGTAAGCTGTTTTTTTTTTAATAGGTTGGATACAAATAGACTATCAAAAATAAATGTATCAAGTTATTTAAGGTTCAATAGGAGGGGTGTGTATAAATGTTCCACTGTGGAAACAATTTGTGGTACAGCCAAGGCTTTCAATGTTTTGCACCAAATGTGTATTTTAATCACAGAAACATTCAAAGGCAGGAAACAGAGATGGCGTCAGATGCCCTTTCCTTCTGAGTCAACAGCCGATTGTGTCTGAGCGAGTTTGAGACACACTTAATGGCACCTTGCCTCATGTGGTGGTTTGGGGCTGTTGGGACCAGCGCTGTTCTTGTAATCATACTTCCCCCCCCCCCCCAGACCAAATTCTAAATTACATTCCCAAACGGAAGTTGGCCGCAGCATCATCAACAATATCTGTACGTGTTACCAGCAAGATGGACTACTGGTAATATAATTTAGATTTAAGATGGTCTCCACAAAGCCAAAGTTCCACACAGCAGTCTGTAATTATGTTGTTGCCTCTCTCACCATATATTTAATTCAACCACTAGATGGGGTATTAAAAACTTGGAAAACATTTGGAGTGTATTTTATATCTTAATGAAGTGCAGTTGTTTCATGGTGAGCTTGTTCTCCTAAAAATATTTATTAGTAAGTGTTTTAAGTGGTACAAAAACTTTTGTGCTACGGTCAACTCGATGGTATTTAATCCCATGACTCTTTTGTAAGCAAATCCCAGCTGTGGGACAAGTAAACTATTATAGTGCCATCTATTAAAATGTTTCATGAAATATAAAGTTGTTAACTATGCCGAGTCTAATTTGGTCCACTGCTGCTATTTAAATCGTAGCATGCTATATATACACATCATGCGGTAAAACACGGTGGCTTTAAATGGACCAGTGTTTAACCTAACAGCAAGAAGGCAAAAATGCATTCCTGTAGCAGCTAAAAGATTTAGGCCAGATTTCTGAAGTCTGAGCAGTCAAGTTTGAACTCTGACCTCCAACACGCAGCTGGCAGTGACAATCTTACACTGAAAGAGACACTTTAAGTGCTCTTGACAAACAGTCTAATTATGGGGCCACAAAATTCCCAGTGCTCATTACAATTATAATGAACAGGGTAAACTAGAGCAGATGTGTCCTTTTCAGTGTGTGTTTGAGTACTGTACCAAGGCAGTGTGAGATTTCTACATGGTCACTCTATATTATAAACATTAGCTCAAATTTTTGTTTATACATATATGTAACAAAATATAATTTCTGAAACATAGTTTAATCCATAATAGTATCCAGTCTTAAGTTCTAGCCAATGGTTATGATATAAAGTATGAAAGTAGGGCAGAGAAATAGGTTTAGTGATTGGATTCATTTAAAGGAGTAGTTCACTCTAAAATTAAAATTTTATCATTTAAGCCCCAAGGTGAATAACGTGTATGCCTTATTTTGATATTTTGAAGAGCACTGCTCTTTCCCGTACAGTGTACGATTAAAAGGATATTTGTTCACCCAAAAATTTAAATTCTGTCATCATTTACTCACCCTCATGTTGAACCAAATCTGTAGACATCCTTTCTTCTGTGAAACTCAACTGTTTTGTCCATATAGTGAAACACTGGATCTCACTGGCTTTTATTATACAGACAAAAACACTGGTAACACTTTACAATGAGGTTCATTGGTTAAACATTAGTTAATGTATTAACTAGGGGTGTCACGAGATCTCGCGAGACTAAAATGTGACGAGATTTCTCGTTGAGGCGAAAAGTAGTCTCGTGATATTGCCATGACAGAGCATTAGGATTAGGAAAGAATATGCCACTGCTACGTTTACATTACGCCAAAGACTATAGACAAAGACAAGACGTGTCACTCGTATTGTTTTGAATGGGAGAAAGTGAAACGGGCAATATGGCGGAATAAGTCCCGCCTTCTAAATAAGAGCCAATCGCCGACTGGTAAAGTCATCGCGTCACTGCAGCGGCCGTTAGAAGCACTGGTTTCTATAGAAACAGTCAGACGCGCGCCTCTGAAATGAGGCACAGGAGACGCGCATTTACATCTGCGCATGCGCATTAGCTTGATCCAGCCTAAAACATAAAGTTTTTTTAGATTTGATTGGTGATTACAAATATGAAATTTAATCGTAAGATTGGCGAACAGTTTTGGAGAATTTTATGTTTCCCCATTCAAAGAGCTGCATGATGCCCAGGATGCCCGAGAAGCGTTTCAAAGATGGCCGCCGAGTGAAATGACTTGTCTTAAAGGGACTTTGCTATAGAAGACGTGTCACTCGTATTGTTTTGAATGGGAGAAAGTGTAACGCGCAATATGGCGGAATAAGTCCCGTCTTCTAAATAAGAGCCAATCGCCGACTGGTAAAGTCATCGCGTCACTTCAGCGGCCGTTAGAATCACCGGTTTCTATAGAAACAGTTAGACGCGCGCCTCCGAAGAGGTGAGCATTTAGGTCTGGGCATGCGCATTAGCTTGATCCAGCCTGAAAAATAAAATTTTTTTGTCATGATTCGAGCGTTTAGAAACTAAATTTATGAGCCAGTTGTTGTTAGATTTCATTGGTGATTTCAAATATGAAATTTAATCGTAAGGTTGGCGAACAGTTTTGGAGAATTTGATGTTTCCCCATTCAAAGAGATGCTTGATGCCCAGGATGCCCGAGAGGCGTTTCAAAGATGGCCGCCGAGTGAAATGACTTGTCTTAAAGGGACTTTGATTACGCCTCCACTGTCGTTTTGCTTTGTATTTAAATAAAAAACATTAAATTCAGTTGGATAACGGTCGCCGCCGCTCCGTATTTACAGAGTTACGGGCGATCGCTGAAAGTGAAAGTAAACGCGAGCGCGCATTCAAACGTGACTTCAATATCCCGCATTTTGAAAGCGGCTCCCTGATGAATGCAAATATCTCTCAATATGAAAGCTATTTTAGGCTGGGCAGTGTAGTTGTAACCATTTCTTAGCTCTGTATCAAAGAAAAATTTGGTCTTATTTGCACTTTGAATATTGAGAGTGCGATTATGGTTGCACTTATTGTAAAGTGTTACCATAAAAATGAATAACAGTTTTCTCTTAATCTTATTAAGCACAAACAGTAAGGTTTCATTTGTTAACATTAGTTAATTCACTGTGAACTATCATGAACTAACAATGAATGACTATTTTTATTAACTAACATAAACAAAGATGAATAAACACTGTAGCACATATATTGCTCATTGTTAGTTGATGTTAGTTAATTAATGTTAATAAATGAGACCTTATTGTAAAGTGTTACCATTTTTATTTATACTGTTTTTATCAGTTTGTGGAAAGGAGTTCAGTTAGGAGGTCAAAAGTTGTAGAATCTCATAAATCATGTACAGTGAGTAAGGTCTGAAGAGACTGAAATCATACAGAAGAGAAGTCAGTCAGTTGAGTTAGTGGCAAAACCTTTTACAGTACTTGAGTATTGTTGTCTTTTACTGCATATGATAATTCATACTCAGAAAGTAGAGCTGAAATGACATTCATAAGATGATCAGTTAAAACATTTCAAATACACCTGCAGAATATTTTTTTCTAGTCATGTATTTTGCCATTGAGGATTTCTTAAAAATAGTGTGTAAAAATCTTGTCTCGTCTCGTGAGATACCTGTCTCGTCACACCCCTAGTATTAACTAACATGAACTAACCACGAGGTAAATACAGGTACATTTGTCACTGTATTTACTAATCTTCATTAACATTAGTTAATGAAAATACAGTTGTTCATTGTTAATGTTAGTCCACAGTGCATTAACTAATGTTAACAAGATTTTAATGATGTATTAGTAAATGTTTAAATTAGCATGCTGTAGAAGTGTAGTTTATTATTGGTTCATATAATTAACTAATGTTAACTAATGAACCTTATTGTAAAGTGTAACAAAAACACAAACATTTTTCAAAATATCTTCTTTTAAGTTCCACAGAAGAAAAAAAGTATACTGGTTGGAACAACATGAGGGTGATTAAATGATGACACAATTTTCATTTTTGGGTGAATTATCCCTTTAGGTTGGCTAGTAGGGGTGCGCCATCTTCCCAAAACTTCATATCACAATCTTATAACAAATAATCATGATGCATGATCTGAATCGCGATCTTTACAATTTTGATTGTCAAATATACATTGATTTTTATTAAAACTACTAAAGTTGTACAGTCAAGAGCGGTGAGTGATTTTGTCTTTTGTTTAACATTAATGACAGACAGTTGCATTAGGCTTTAAGACTAAATGCTTGGATTGAATATTATGACATGCATCCAATTTCTTTCCCAACCGTTCATTCACTTAAGACATAACTGACTGTCTTTATGTAAATACTTGCCAAGACAGACATTTTTACATATTTTTGTATATTTGACCATTTCGGCGCACGCCTGAAACCCCAAGCATATACTTTTCTCATCCGTGTTCCTCTCCGTCTGGCAGTGTGCACACAGAAAGTGCATATGGGGATCAGACTCTTTTGCAGTTTAATGGGCTTTTTTTTTTTTTACATGATTTGGACGTTAAAGGGTTAGTTCACCCAAAAAATGAAAATTCTGTCATTAATAACTCACCCTCATGTCATTCCACACCCGTAAGACCTTCGTTCATCTTCAGAACACAAATTAAGATATTTTTGATGAAATCCAAGAGGTAAATGACTCGTCCATAGACAGCAATATAATCAACACTTTCAAAGTCCAGAAAGGTACTAAAGACATCATTAAAACCGTCGACATGACTGCAGTGGTTCAGCCTTAATTTTATGAATTGATGGGAATACTTTTTGTGCACAAAAACAAAACAAAAATCATTCAACAATGTCTTCTCTTCCCTGTCATTATCCTTACGAAGTGATGCTGATGCAGGAGCCAGCCAATAATGAGAACCTGGAAGCGCTGAACGTAAACAATGTATGAGTATGACACAGAAGAGAAGATACTGTTGAATAAAGTCATTATTTTTGTTTTGTTTTTACACACAAAAAGTATTCTTGTGGCTTCATAAAATTAAGGTTGAACCACTGCAGTCACTTCAACAGTGTCTTTAGTACCTTTCTGGACCTTGAAAGTGTTGATTATGTTGCTGTCTATGGACGAGTCATATACCCTTTGGATTTCATCAAAAATATCTTGTGTTCCTAAGATGAACGAAGGTCTTACGCATGTGGAACAACATGAGAATGAGTAATTAATGACAGAATTTTCATTTTTGGGTGAACTAACCCTTTAAGTTAAGGCTTTAAGGAGGAGCAAAAGCACAAGGAAGGGAACAGCATGTGGCACAATGATCATTTTATCTTGATTATCATGTTTTCATAATCGTTGGAAGCCAAAATAGAAACCAAAAATTTGATTCATCGCACAACCCTATTGCTGTTGAATTGTTTTTGTGATATAATCTAGTAGGAAGTAATTGCTGTATTTTAACATTATTATAAGGACATAAAAGATCACGATCTCTGCGATTCCCTTGAAAAGTAGATAGTGGACGTCTTCAAGTTTGATCACGATATAAAATCGTTAGATTGCCCACTCCTATTAGCTAGAATTTGTGTTAAAAAACAACAACAATATCTTTGCAAATAATGCGAAAACATGCGTGGATGAACCGTTGTCTTCTATTAAGTTATAAAACTGTTTATTACTCATTACAAAATGTTACATAGCAACCTTGAGTGTTACTCCAAACGTTGTTTGGAGTAAATACATTTCTTGAAGTTTAGTTTCTACTACTAATACATCAAAAAAACAAAAAAAACAAAAACAAAACAAACAAACAAAAAAAAAAAAACAATATAATTGATTACCCCTAGGAGTACTGTGTTGCTTTTCAAATTGTCTCTGTACTTTCCCAAAATCTTTTGTGCAAAGAAATCATGCTTCTTTTAATTAAAACCTCTTTTCTGGCAAGTGTTACACTTCATTTAATACAGACGCAAATTTGACTGCCGTGAGACCTAAAATTCAATAACAATATCTGAAACAAATTTTAACTGTTAACTATCCTTAAACAGAAAATGATGGAAAAGCCTGTGTGTGCTTAACTAAGTGCTCCTAAAATATGTTTTTCCCCAAATGTAGTTTTAAATTTCAGTTGTATCTCCTGATAAAAAGTCCTCTGAGTAAGCGATCACAAGTGTACACCAGCAAATACAAAACTCACTTTCTGACACTTAAGTAGTCCTGCATTTTATCCTTTCACCATCCAAAATCGCTCTCTAGCCCCGTAGTTCAGAGCAGTCAGAAATTACAGTAGCGAGTGAACATGATACAAAATGCGTTCAGTCTGTGAAGGTTATGTACAAGCACCTCAGTCCTACATTTGACAAACACATTCCACATTGCTCTGTTGAACAGGAGCGAGTTTGGCTGGGTATGAGAGGAGCTGAAAGGGAGGCCAGCAGACAGTGGTCAAAGAAGCTTGTGAAGCCTACCTCACATTGTATCACTGACGTTTAAGATTCCTTCAAGGAAAGCTTAGTTAGTTTTATTTACATGTAACCGTGTAACACACCGAACTGCAATACTCGGGTCTTTTTTCTGTGTCTTTATCAAATGTGATATCTCATTGCTTAACCCTCGTAGGATTGAAAAATAAACATATAAAACTACCACACTGTTGCATTTTAAAAAAAATAACAACAACAACAACAACAACAGCAACAAAAAACGTACAGTCAAGAATAATGTGAAAAGGTCCAACAGTTACCCAGGCAGCTCTTGCATTATTGTATCATAGTGTTTCAGACAAAAGAGCTCTCTCAGAATGGACTGAAATAGCACTGTTGCATTGCACTGATTTGTCACTCGACTTTCCTTTGGATGCCTCTGTGGACATCATACCCATCTCCACTTGGGCACCTGTGCCAAGGCAACATGTTTTCGAACAAGAAACGAACGCTTTCAAACAGTGCGTTGAGAACAAGCCACAATCAGCCCAGTTGGCCCCTGTTCAAAGAAATGTGCAAATCATAAACTTGAGTGGCAAGAAAGTAATTAACAGAAATAACTGCTCCCGTGTTAAAGCGTTTATAAAACACTGCTATTGGTTGGATACATAGTGTGACCATGCTTGATGGGATTTTCTGAGGAGCATCAAGTCTGGGCTGGGCACATCCAGCCAGGGAATATCAGACTGCATCACCTAGGAAAGTTTAGTGCTGGGGTGCACTGAAGAGAGTTGAGGGGGACTGAAAGCTGGCTGAGGGTGAAGGGCTGACATGGGGTAGAGGCCAGGGTGTAGAATGTCCCCGTATGAGGTGCCCACTTGGTGCCTGTACATGTGGGTGGGATTGGCGGCCAGGAACTGTCTTTGCATCATTAAGGAATGAATGGCAAAGGGGGGCATGAGTGGCGACAGAACAGCCTGGTTCTTCAAGTACTGCAGTGGATGGGAGTAACTTGGGGTGACGTGGGAGCCCAAGCTTTCACACATGTCCTGGACCTGAGATACAAATGTCCCTGGATACAGCCCTTGGAATAAATGGGAGTGCAAGGGGATCTTGTGGCCCTCTGAAACGTAACCGTTGATGTGCACTGCGTGAGCAGGTTCTGCTGGCTTCATGGACTCACTTTCAGCTTCCGGCGTCCTTGGTTTCCCCGGGCCGTCCCTTTGCGTCGAGCAGTGCAAGGGCGTCACAGCCCGGATCTTCTTCTCCGACGGTCCGTTTTCCAAATCCTCGAGGCTCCTTTTCAGTGGCCGTGCAGTGCAAATATTCTGTGGGCTGCTTTTTGCACTCAGAATGGGCCGAGCCATCTCATCGATCTTGTAGCTCAAGGTCTCTTCTCCTCTGCCGTTGTGTGATTTCGGGTCAGTTACCTTTTTAGACGTGGACACGGTCATGGGAGTAACACGACAAGCCCTGGGATGGTAATCTATGCTTGAGCTCTGACTGTTGCCTGCTTGAAAGAGAGGAGAGTTTTTAATGTCCTGTTGCATCGTGGGATGTGGGATGCCAGTGAGAGAGGATGTGGAATGAGGCAGTTTGTGGGGAGAGGATTTTGGGAGGCTCAAATCAGTTGGTTGCTCCTCTGTTACCCTTTCTGCAGGAGGTCCCTTTTCTTTCTGACTAAGTCGGGCACAGTAATTCAAACCCACATTGTCGGGATGCTGACTTGGGGGAAAGCCCTGGGCGGTCTCACAGTCTCGAGGGTAAACGTCTCTGCTAAGATACTTGCTTATCTGCTCTTTGCTCAGGTGGTGCTCCGTTTGTCGGCAGAGATTGTGTAGGTGTGGTGAGGAGTAAAAGTCACTCAGGAAGCTGGGAGCCTGGCCAGGACGAGGCATCTCAGCGGATTTCTCCATGCTGGAATGGGGGTCGGTCCTCATAATGTACGGCTCTCTTATCGGAGTAGGCTGTGGCAGGGGTATTGGTTCTCCCTCACTACACCCTTCTTTCTGAGAGCCCTCTGTTGAGGACCTCCTGTCCTCACTACCCCTGGACTTGAAGCTCTGAGCATGCTGAATAACTGATGGTCGTTTGATCACCATGTTGGTCTCTGCAGTGGAAGGAGCATGGGAGCTCTGCTGTCCAGCAGATGAGCTTTCTGTACTACTGCTGGACAACCTCCTACTGACCAATGGAGGTGGCGGTCCATATGGGTAATTATTAAGCAGTCCTGTTCCACTGACTTGGGACAGCATCTTCTTCTTAGCTAATGGGGACATGATGCCAGGATTACCCCTAGGGTAGAGGAGAGGATTAAAATTGAAGCATGCTTCTTCCTTTTTAGTGGGCTCGGCCCTTTCGGGTGGGATTTCAGAAGATGCGACAGGTTTCTGCTTTATGGTCGGCAGCACCATTCCCACCTGGTTTTGGCCCTCTTTTGGCCTAGACTGTTCAATGTTTGCAAGGGCACCTGGAGGTACATTGTATTCCAGCATCCCATGCTGCCATTGGTCGGGTGTGTGAGAGTTGGGGATAGGATGACCGTGGTGCAGCGGCATGGCAGCAACAGGAAACGCGTCACAATCCTCTGATTTGAGTGGCGCACCATCTTGTGGAAGTGAGGGCAAGACATTCCCATTTGCATGCTCATATGCGTTATGGAGCACAGGTTGATCTTCATCCTTGATCACTAGCTGCACACCTTCATCTTCAATAAGAGGACTCTTTGCTTCTAGGTCCTTTGAGGTTAGAACCAGGGACTGTTGGCTATCCTGCTTCTCCTGGAGCTGTTCCGTGTTCTCCATCCCCTACAGACACATAGAAACATTACTTAATGGCACAATTAAACAAGCATACATTGCTAAGACAGTTACACCCACACGTGAGTTAAGTCATATGAGATGACCTGGGGAGGTGAAACAGCTCTGAAAATGTACTAAAAGATGTAGACATTTTGAATTTGTATTTTATTTCTAATTTCTGATATATAATACATTTTTAATATAGCTTATATGATATAATATCTAGTCTACATTCCCACTTCTGCAGTCTGGAATGCAAAGAGGTAAAAAGAAATGGGTGAAAAATTGAGATGATTGACAAAAAGGCATGTTATTATTCTGTTATACCTCAAAGTAAGTTTCAAGGTCCTTGATTTCATGAAAGCTTTAAGAGTCTGCTTTTGACTGGGTTCAGCATTCAGTTTCAAACATGGAAACTGTTATAAGCAGTCAGACAGAAGAGTTCTAACTGCTTTTAGACAGATGGGAAAGGTTGTAAGATCAAATTTATTATCCATGTGTATGAACTGAACTTTAAAATTTGCATCTTGAATTTTTAACTTCTTTAACTTGCAAAGAGATGTCAGTCTGCCCAATGCTGGGAACATTTTGACTAGGTGGTACTTATGTTGGTTCTGGATGTTCTGTCATTCTGTCATTAATTACTCATCCTCATGTCGTTCTAAACCTTTTGTTCATCTTCCGAACACAAATGAAGATATTTTGATGAAATCTGAGAACTTTCTGTCCCTCCATAGATGGCTACGTTAGTGAAACTAATCCATATGAATTGAGTGGCTTAGCCCAATCCCTTTATATGATGAAGAGATTGAATTTAGGCTTTTATTCACATATAAACATTCATCAACTCAATGAGGTTTGTTCTTGTGTGTTACACAGTACGTTTGAGCTTCCGCAAGAGGTTTGTTCTCACATGTCAAGCAGGTTTGGTTGAGCTTCCGTTTGTTTGCTGATCAATGTTTATATGTGAATAAAAGCCTAAATTCAATCTGTTCATCATATAAAGCGATCAAGTCTCATCAAAAATTTTGGAATAAACCACTCAATTCATATGGATTAGTTTTACGATCTCTTTATGAACTTTTTGAAGCATCAAAGTGGTAGTTGCGAAGCTCACAGATTTCATCAAAAAGATCTTCATTTGTGTTCTTAAGATGAACGAAAGTCTTACGGGTTTGGAAAGACATGAGGTTGAGTAATTAATGACAGAATTTTCATTTAACCCTTTAAGAGTTTGAGAGAAACAAACTAAGTCATATAGCTTTGTAAGTGCAACAGAAACCATATAAACAAATTTGCTGAAGAATGCTGTAAGTTCAGCATCTACATGCTAATGGCCAACATCAAAGTCTTTTGCAAGACACGCATACGTTTGCATCAACAGATGACCTTGCACTTATGCGTTACCAGCAGCTGAGCTGCAGCAGGTTTAAAGCTGATACCTCAATGCTTTCCCCATGCAAATATCTCTTCTGTCTCTTTTTGACACAAATGACATAAAAGATGAGGCTGTGTAAGCTTTGCATCATTTCAGAGCTGAACAAATCAATTCCAAAATCCTCTAAATGCAGTCTGCTTAAATGAGAGCAGAAAACAAAGTCAGCATGATTGCATAAAAGAGACAGCCGACACCTGCTGCCATATCCAGAAGCATGATGCAAGTTTTGCACTTTGGACAAACTTCACATGTCTCTAATGAGCAGATGCTTTCCGGAACTTCAGAGTGGTGACAGCGGTGCAGAAGAGAGGCATGCACCGCCCATCCATTCATTATCAGTGATGGAGGAAGAGATGCACAGATGTTTGACATCAGCTGGTGTCAAATAAAAGGCTGGCTCATCCTTTCACTCCATTTCCTCACTCAACCCAGATGAATGTGTAACTACACGTAAATAATCGCATGTTCATACATCACATTACACAGCGCAGAGACAAACAGCTTGTCCCGGCTTGTTTTTGTAGACTTGAAAATAGCATGATTGCATATCTGATCTACTATCTGACAGCTTTTGAGCACTATTTTATGGTAATTTATACTGTAGGTCCTAAATGTGTATGTCCATGGTACTTTTGTACCAAATTGATAATAAAAAAAAAAAAAAACAGTCTGTGAAGAGCAGCTGCTCATTTGAACAGTCAAATGCTGTACTTGTTCATAATGTTTGCTGAGATATTACTGTAAACACAGTTTGTCTCAAGTGAATGTAAACAAGTCCAAAAGAAAAAAAAAAAAGTTGTGTTCAAATACCGGATCTGTGCATTAGGTCTTGCAGCGTAAATGGCGCCTAATAGACCTGTCTGAGTCTCTTATGTCAAACTCTAACAGTATTAAGACAGTATTCATGTCTGTATAATCTTGCATTGAAGACAGTGCCCATAATATACAGGTAAGAAGCTTTATTTTACATTATTACTTTTTTTCTTCAGAATGCTTACTTGAATACTTGATACTGCTGTCAGATACCTTGTTGTAAAAATATCTGTTGTATTGCTTGTATTTTGTTTCTTTGATCATTATTTTACTACCAACTATTTTTGTTTTAAATAGCCTATATTTACTAGAATAAACTGAAGCAAAGTTATTACATATTATTATAATCATCATTACCATTAATAATAATCTTCGTTTTTATCTTCTGTATACATTTTAATTTTAGTTATGAAGTTTGATTTTCATTTCATTAGTTATTGTTTATTTTATTGTATTACTAATTTTACTCATTTTTAATCCAGTTCCATTTTTTTTTAAAAATATTTTATTTCAGTAAACATTTATTTTATTTAAAGTAACAAAATATGATTGCTTTTTTAATAGCTTTAGCTTTAGTTAAGTATAATAACACTGTCTTATTTCTTTAATTTTTTAAAGGTGCCCTAGAATTAAAAATTGAATTTACCTTGGCATAGTTAAATAACAAGGAGTTCAAGTACATGGAAATGACATACAGTGAGTCTCAAACACCGTTGTTTCCTCCTTCTTATATAAATCTCATTTGTTTAAAAGGCGAATCTCAACATAACACCGTCTGTTACGTAACAGTCGGGATCATTAATATGTACGCCCCCAATATTTGCATATGCCAGCTCATGTTCAAGGCATTACACAAGGGCAGCCAGTATTAACGTCTGGATCTGTGCACAGCTGAATCATCAGACTAGGTAAGCAAGCAAGGACAATAGCGAAAAATGGCAGATGGAGCAATAATAATTGACATGATCCATGATATCATGATATTTTTAGTGATATTTGTAAATTGTCTTTCTAAATGTTTCGTTAACATGTTGCTAATGTACTGTTAAATGTGGTTAAAGTTACCTTACTGTATTCACGGAGACAAGACTGTCATTATTTTCATTTTTTAAAACAGTTGCAGTCTGTATAATTCATAAACAAAACTTTATTCTTTATAAATCTCTCCAACAGTGTGTAATGTTAGCTTTAACAACGGAGCACCATCAAACTCATTCAGAATCAAATGTAAACATCCAAATAAATACCATACTTGCGCGATTAGACATGTTGCATGACGAACACTTTGTAAAGATCCATTTTGAGGGTTATATTAGCTGTGTGAACTTTGTTTATGCTGTTTAAGGCAAGCGCGAGCTCTGGGGGCGGGAGCACGAGTATTTAAAGGGGCCGCGCAGCCTGAATCGGCGCATATTTAATGATGCCCCAAAATAGGCAGTTAAAAAAATGAATAAAAAAAAAATCTATGGGGTATTTTGAGCTGAAACTTCAGACACATTCAGGGGACACCTTAGACTTATATAACATCTTTTGAAAAGACGTATAGAACAGGGGTTCCCAGCCACGTTCCTGGAGGCCCCCAAAAATGCACATTTTGCATGTCTCAATCGAACGCACCTGATTCAGGTCTTTTGCATAGTTTGTGCTTGCTGTTTAATAATCATTTGAAACTTAACAAACTGGCTGCTCCAGTAGTAAAAGAAAATATTGATCTTGAATTCTGTCATCACTATGTATAAACATTAATGAAACAATTTAATAATCACTTAAAAATGAATTAATACCTGTATTATATTACGCTGTACCCACATTGGACTAGCGCGGTTTGGAAAATAGGATGGATGAATGATTCAGTTGCGGGTGCCATCTTCTGGCGATACGCGGGAATTCATTTGACACGCGACTCTCAAAGTGCATTATGGGTATTCTCTAGTCGTTGAGCGTACATCAGTTATACACTCGCCATTGCGGTGCATTTTGGGATTGAATGAGCGCACTCGATATCGTCCACTATAGTTTGGGACAACCCTACAAACGGCTGTCCCCTCAAATACTGCCCTATTTAAGGATGTAGGGGGCGATTTCAGACACAGCCCAAGACCTGTAATGGATATGTCAGACTAAGGAGAGATTCAAAATGTGCAGTGTTGGGAACCCCTGCTCTATAGGACATTACTTTTTGCTGGGGTATTGAAATTGATATGGAGTCGTCATGAGATTTTGGTGTTGATAACTGAAATGTGGTGACAACACTAGCTCACAAATCACATATCCTGAGTGAAGCTCAAATGAGAATGTGTTGCTTTCCGAGTCACTATTTGAGAAGACACCTCTTAAAGCCTCTTAAACCTCTGACCTGAGGGGTCGCTCTGTCTATCACCCTTTAGACACTTGTACAAGTTAGGAATGTCTTTGGGGCCACGAGCAGCCAGTGACTAGCAGGCAAAATTACCCAGCTGTAATGTGGCGTGACCGCCCGTTGGCTCAGCGTGTGTCATTCAATAGCCTTGATTGTATTTGGTGCCTGAGGAAGGACTGATTTAACAGCGCTTACAATGCTCTGATTCTTACCAGAGCAGTACGCCTATATTTGTACATGCCCTGATTATACTCTACTGACATGCAGGCCCCCAAGACAACTCCCAGCATCTCTCTCTCCAAATTTCCTCCCCAAGATCTATAACTCTACTTTAAGTGTTTTTTCCTCCTTTCTGCGCTCCAGTCTTGTCATATCGGCTCTGCCTCAAACAGAGAATTCCATTTTCATTTTATGCCTTGTACAATGTACAATCAATTATCTGGAGAGGCCTTTCAAATTACACAACATACCAGACAGATGAGCTAGGCATGCAGCTGGAAAAGAACCTACAACAGCCCTTTTTGTTTCCACACTATAACCTATTACTCATTTCTTGTGCGGTAGGAATGAATACGGACTGCCTAACGTCTTTGAAATGTGTCTAAATTTGACAATTCGAGAGAAATTTTCAAACAGCCCTTTCATCTTCTCTGTAATCATTTGCTTATTCATGTGAAAATAATAACTCAATTTTCATTCTCTTCCACAGCCGCGCTCTCCTTTTTCATATTTACGCTTAACTGGAGAGACATTTGCAAATCACCATGGATTTATTGGCTTTTAAGGATGAAAATAAGCCCACGGTTTCTATAAGAACAAAACCATGGCATGCAGTGCATATTGGTTTCTAAGATGTGATAGGAAAACATTTCCACCACAGCTGCTCTGTGCACAAAGGTCTTGTCGTTAAAAAAAAAAAAAGGGAGCACTGTCATGATTTCCCCCACAAATCATCTCCTTCAATTTGATTTGTGAATAAAACTCAGAGGCAGCTTATGGAAAAAGGAACTGTAAGGGAAACCTTATGCTCTGCAGTCCAGAGATTCACTGAAAATAACAGAATTGGGCACAGCATATAAATCGCCTGGAGTCAGTTAGGCAGACAAATAGCATTTGATTTCCATGCTGTCGTACAGCGGTCAGAGCTTCCAAATCAGCCCAAATAATTATGTTAAAACCAGCTGCTCCTGACAGTACTATTCTCACACGTTTGTGACAGCTTTTTTGTTGAGGAGAGGAAAGGCACCCAGCCTGAAGTGGTCTGTCATGGTTCCAGAAAAATTTTAGGGACCAGGCACGAACTGTATTTGTATTATTATTCGGAGTTTCTGCACTGGACTCTGTGACAGCCCTAAGAAACCTACGGTTGAAATTTGGCACGCTGGGCAGGAAGAGCGTCAATATGCCTAGGGACAATTTTGGTGCAAGTCAATCAAAAAACTCTCTAGTGCCACTGGAGATGCTATGACCAAACAATTCCGCTACTGGTGTGTGTGTGTTGCTTTTAAACAGGTTAAACACTCAAAGACTGACCAGCTCTGGGACTTTAGCCGAAACGTCCTTTTCGCTCCGAGGCACCGGTTTTGGTTCATCCTTAGGGCGCTTGATGGCCATCATCTTTGTTTTGACAATGCCCTCCTGGGCACTGCCCTCCTGTTTGCGGGGTTTGACGGGCGGAAGGGGTTTGTCCTCCTCTCCTTTTGTAAATCTCTCATAGGGTAGGATGAGTCTGAGGAAAAGGATTAAGTGATACAGGTTAGTGGAATCAGACCGATTCATCATCTGTTTGCACTTCTATTACTTTACACAATTCTGTCTTCTTCCTCAACTGATAAAAATAATAACCGATAGATTTTTGTCTTGTAGGCTTTTTCTGTTATCCTAGACAAACTGTGGAATTGACTCATGCATGACATGAAACAACAACAAAAAAAAGTGTCTCCTTCCTGTGAACCGAATTACCGAAATGTTTTTGATCACAACAGATGGCTGTTTCTTCAATTTTGGCCCTATGGACTTATAGGAATTACACTCTCTTAAAACTCATTAGTTTATTTTATTTGTAAAATGTACTTATTTTTAACCAACATGAACAAATGTAATTTCCACAACATCTCAAATCTATGGAAGCTTGTCTGGTATGTTGTGTAAATTTGAAAGGCCTCTCCAGATAATTGATTGTACATTGTACATTGTACAAGGCAGAAAATTAAAATGGAAATGCGCGATAAAAACTCACAATTGCGAGAAAAAAAACGTTATATCTCACAATTCTGACTTTTTAACACGCAATTCTGACTTTGTATCATGCAATTTTGACTTTATAACTCGCAATTGCGAGTTTAATCTCGCAATTCTGAGAAAAAGAGTCAGAATTGTGAGATAAAGAGTCGCAATTACGTTTTTAATTTTTTTTTTGTGGCCGAAACATTGGACCACCGCGGTTTGGAAAATTGATGGATGAATGATTCAGAATTACGAGATTTAAGCTTGCAATTGCGAGCTATAAAGTCAGAATTGCGTGATATAAAGTCAGAATCGCATGATATGCCTTTTTTTTTATATCACGCAATTCTGACTTTATAACTCGCAATTGTGAGTTTATATCTGGGACTTTTTTCCCAAAATTGTGAGATATAAACTTGCAATTGTGAGAAAAGGTCAGAATTGTGAGATAAAAAGCACATAATTTTTACTTAGATTTTTCATGTCAAAAATGCTATTCACTGACACTGTGACACTGTTGTAAACCAAGTAAATTATTTTAAAAAAACAGACAAAAATTGGGGTTGTGGTGGAAATGATGTCTCAACTTTGTATACAAATCATTTTCACACAATAATTATTGAAAAAGTTTGTTTACTTCACTCTTTGTTTTGATTATCATATTTAAAAAGATGAAATAAATAGTTTTAGTGCAATATTTTAAAGTCGTCATGAAACGAAGATTTTATCCTATTTTTTAAATGCATGTTATTGATCTTATTGTGAACAATGTATGTTTCATTTTTCTTTTCCAATAGTCTGTAACACTCGGATGAACAGCACAATATAGAAGAAAAGATCAGTCGCTACTTTCGTTTCATTGCCACTTTAAGATTGGGTCTTGGGTCAAGGGTAAAACAATGACATTTACATAAAAAGGCCAAAATAAACAATACAGTCATGGTAAAAGTTTCCAAGACAGTTTAAAGTTCAAATTTGTTAGTGTTAGTAGAAAAATAAGCAAATGGGACATGTGCCGTAGTTGAAGGAACACCCAGCTATGAACACTTGAATGAATGATTACACAAGCAAATGCCTAACCACAATGAGGCAAATAGGGGACAAATTGTGGATAATGGGCTTGATCCTAATGAAAATGTACCTTTTTTTGCAATGCACCACATCATGTCAGATCAGCACCATCCAGAAAACTAAGACAGAAGACTAATGAAATTAAAGCCAAGATGACAGCAGATATGAAATTATGATTTACTTGAGAATGTTATTGTGGATGGAGGTACACAGCAACATGCCTTTCTACTCTTGTAGCTTGAAGTTTTTATAATATGTCTGATGTGATTAATGAGTCTGGCTGGGAACTGTTGAAGGCATGCGGAATATCTACTCTAATACACCAGCTGCAATCCAAATACATTTCACATTCACATCACGATACACAAATGCAAAAAAAAGAACACAAACACGCTAAATGCGAGATACCGCTCTATTAAAATTAAATTATTATAGTTTTTGGTGGATTTTTTATTTATTTATTTTTTTTGTCTACATTTTTCCTTCAATTCTCTTTTTCATTCTCTCCATTCTTGTTTAATAAGATCCGATGGTATTTCAAGAGGGATTCATCTCCGCTAGTTTGTAGCCGCGTGTTTACTCAACGCCGGGATGTTCGGGGCTCTCAGAGGCGGGTCGCACTGAGCATGCTCAGACAGGGGCTGTGCGGGAAAACTATGCCGGCTGAGGTTTGGCGGCCGGCCAGCGGCAAAGCTAAGCAGGAGCCCAGAGGGAACATTCATCTTCAGATCCCATTACCAAAAGAGTTTAAACATGTTACAGCTGCTAAAAGTGGAAAACGGCTCGGTCCGTGCAGTCAAATCAAAATAGCAGGCAGCTGCCAAATACCTGATTCCCACTGTAATGTTTCACTTCATGTTTACATAATGGAGGTATAATAATGCACACAATGACTTATCTTGTTCACAGCTAATCCTCAGAAATCTCCCTCGTCTGGAACTAAAGGAGTTTTTTTTCAAACCCCCATAGAGTCCTTAGTGAGCTTTAAGCTGGTCTTATGACAGCCTGATTTTAAACTGAGTGCAAAAAAACGATGTTATATTTACCTAATATTCTCTTTCGATTGGTGGAGGGATAATTGGTATCAGATGTGATGTTTTAATTTGCTTATTTATGTCTGAGTACTTTTCTTATGTGTGAGAGAGTTGAGATAAGAATGGAAATAGCTCTTTGTCACAAGGTGAGAAGTCAAGGAATAAATCATGACGAATATCCCCACTCATTCTCGCCACATGGCCTTTTATGGGAATAAAAAGTCACCGTTCCCGTCCCATTTCAGCTCACAGAGGGGAAAAAAACTGTAGAAAATCTTTCCTTACAAGTTAGGCTGTGGAGTGTTTCCTCAGAGGAAAATGTTTTTAAGAGGTTGAGGGCGTCTGTGAGATTTAAATTTTTGTTATTTTCATTGAGCTTAGCAGCTGGCAGATAGACAGCAGTATAACTCCATTTCATACAGCCGGTGAAGGGCACAATGCCAAGAACAGGAAATATGCAATTAAACATCCCTTTATGAGAGAGAGGGAGATAGAGCAAAGTAAACACAAAGATTTTTTTTAACATTGGTAGGGATATATATACACACACACACGCCACACATTTTGCAGTCTTTATGTATTCAAGTTTTTCCTTGCCAATTTATAGGGTATTCTATTATGGCTGGATCGATACCAAAATGTTGGCTTGGGTACAATACCAGCCCTCTGGTCCCTCTGTATCGATCCTAAAATGATACCTTAGGCAACAAATAAAAAGCCTCAGGTGACTGATAAAATAAACAATTTCAATAATATGTCATCAATCTCAACATTTTTTGCTGTTAATGAACAGATCAGATCTTTTTAACCCTCTGGTGCTCTTCGTGTGTTGGTCAAAAATGGCATTTTTTTTTTTTTCCAATGAAATTAATGTATTATATTTTAGTTTGAAGTTTTAGTTTATGTTTTTTTTATTTAATATTTTGTATTTTTAGGGGATTGTATGATATTAAATTATATTTTCACTTTATATTTTATAATCCATTTATTAACTTTTTGAGCATAGACCTGAAAATAAAATTTCCAACTTAAACTGTCATAAATTTTCAAATGCTTTAAAGCACAGACTTAATTTTCTTAATTTTCACAGACATAAAATCTCTTTTCAAAGACAACACTTGGCAATTTATTTCTGAAGTGAAAAAAGTTTTAAAAAGTTAAATTAAAAAGGGTACATAATTTTATGTTTATTGTTATAAAACAATTATATATATATATACACGTTTTACTCTAAAACAGCTAGAAAATCAAAGCCGTAAATCTAAACAATTTGTGTTCGAAATTTGAGCTTGATATCTCAAAAAATTAGCTTTCAGTAAGATTTTGTTTGGCCACAATGCCAAAAGTTTTCACAAGATGAAATTCATCTCCCATTCATTTCCAATGCAGTAATTTTTGACCGTGAGGAGCACAAGTGTGACTTTTTTTTCCTTTTCATGTCCATGTTTTTTTTTGTTTTTGTTTTTTTTTGCGTGTGTGTGTGTTCAACCTTTACCAAGTTTCGTACTTTTTTGTTACCACTTAACCATGCACCCCTGCAGTATACAAGTAACCTGCATACATATCTACCAGCTGAGAAAATTAAATGTGAAAGTATTTGAAAAATTTGCTTAAAGGTACACTGTGTATCTGTTGTCTCTCTAGCAGGTTAAAAACAAAACTGCATGCATTTTGCAGAAGAACATTGTTTTGGTTGTGCTTCAGCTCTTTGTGACTGTGCGGATGAATATGGCAATTTATCTGTTCAATAACATACAACATTTTACAACATTTCAAATCCCTCAGTTCTCACCATCTCTGAAAAGCCAAGCTAATGTTGATTCTTGTTTTATTACAAGCTTTGTCACATTCTCTTTTTGTTTAGTGTAGGGGTGGAACGGTTCAGATTACTCACGGTTCGGTTTGTGTCATGGTTTTAGGGTCACGGTCTTGGTATGGTTCGGTACGTGCTATGTTCCGTAAAAAATAGGACAATTGTCAAATAAAAATAAAGAAAATAAAAACAAATAATCTAACTACAAGAAGCAGCACAAATAAATACATGAAAGCTAAGATACAAATAAAATAAACAATGCTTTACAGGTTTTTCAGGTATCTAACAGTCGTTTTAAAGGTCCCGTTTTTCGTGTTTTTTTGAAGCTTTGATTGTGGTTATAGTGTGCAATATAACATGTGTTCATGTTTCGCGTGTAAAAAAACACATAATTTTTCACATAATTTACTTATCTGTATACCGCTGTTTCCACTGTCATAAAAACGGGCTGATGACTTCCTTGTTCTATGAAGTCCCTCCTTCAGAAATACGTAACGAGTTCTGATTGTGCCAGCGGTTCCTGTGTTGTGATTTGACAGCAGCTTAGCGCCCAGAAAGGTCACGCCTCTTACCATAACGTGGAGATGCACGCGCTCAGTGTTATTGTAAACATGTCTTTAATTTTACCCTATCAATTTGAGCCGGAATCAGACCCGGTGATTGGACTGCGGGATGAAAATAACAGTGTTTCGACGACATGGCGACAAACACACTCTACAAACGCAACTCTTGTGTATTCCTGTGGGCGGAGGTTAGTCAAAAAATTGTTTTAGTGACGTCATTAAAGAAGGAAGTAGAGGGATGTAGTCCAAACTGGCTGTTCGATGTAGGCGACTTCTGTTAAATAAAATATCTCGCTTGGCATTGAACTTTGAGCTTTAAAATTTTACAGATTTTATTTATACTCTAACAACAACATTACACACTAACTAAAGTTTGAAACATGGGATCACGAAGAACGGGACCTTTAAGGTACAGAATTTAATAAAGTAATCAAATATAAAATAACACTGCATATAAACTTCTTCAGAATGCATATTCATCGACTGAAACATACATTAGCTGCATCTGTTTTACACGTTGTTGTTATTATCAACAAACCATATAATAGATGCGTTATCAGGTTTCGGGATGAACCGCGGTGCAAGTGCATGCCGAACCATGGGTGGAGAATCGAACTGTTCGTTTTTTTTTTTACTGAGAACCATTACACCGCTAGTTTGAGATTTACCTGCTCTATGTCAACCTTTCTCGGTTGCTGTGACACTCCCACACCATACATGCATCATTGTGGCTGGAGCAATTTTTCTATTTATGAATATGATGAGATAAGCACGGGCGAGTGACATAAGTACGCAATTTCCTGTGAAAACCATCCGGACAGGTCTAAAACATAAACACTTATAAAATTTGAACAATAAAAAAAGTTATTTAGTGTACCTTTAATTTCCAAGTTTGATGAAAGGAAAAAATTATTTTTATACTGATTCTCATTGCTGCTTTTTGCTTTATTGTTTATATTTTTTCTGCACTGTTGCCTATATCTTTGCATGCAATGAAGTATAAAACAATGTCATTTGACAGTGAACGCATGAAAACATGATACACAATAGTTATATTACATTCAGTAGTTAAATTATATGCAATCCCAAAAAGCTGCCAGACAGAAAGCACATCAAGGACAGGAAGTAGGTGTTGCAAGAAAAGACCAAGACCACTGACAGGGCCGGCCTTCAAAATAAAAATAAACAAATGAAAAAATGAAAATGCACCATTTTGTCACAAATGGTGTGGTGGGATACATTTCCCTGGGAAATGAACCAAGAACCTTCTTGATGGTCTGAATGTGTACTCGCTGTGGGAGTACAAAGAATAACTTAAAGTGCCACAAGAGCGATCCATTTACAGGACTATTTTCTTCATGTGGCTGGAAACGAGGCTCATCCCCCTTCCTGTCCCCATTCCAAACATCTCTACAAAGAACGAATACATCCGTGAACCCGAGTTTAACTGAAAAGGACTGCTGCCAGTAATGTACGAGTGTCACGCTGAGTTTTCTTCCCCATCAGATTTCACTTGTCAGTCCATTACAACTGTCGAAAGCTTCACTGAAGACAGACTACTTCTGAGACCATGGGATTCTTTTTTACCTTTTTTTTTTTCTCTCTCTTCTACAAAAAGAATTGACTGTGTAATTATATTTTTGGCTCAATAAAAACCTAATATCAGGCAGGTTTTTATTTATTTTTTATCAGCAAACAGATTTTAACATTCACAAAAACATTTGCATCCCCTTTTAGAGCAGCCGCAAAGTCATGAAAACGAATGAGGCCACAGTTCGAGAGCTGTCTGTAATCATAAGCTCTGCTGAAGTTATTTTAGTTCCTCTATTCAGCGCACTGACTGCAATGGTTCATTTTTAGGCCAGATCAACATGTTTCGCAGCCTCTGGCTGGGCTCAGGTGTTCTCAAAGCGTCTGTCTCAGAGCAGCCCGCTACTGTGATGGAGCAGGAAGCGGCTGCTTATTTATATGAGGGCTCAACATTTACCCAACATCACCTGCAGATTTAGATGTGCATATACTCACATACGTATGCCACTTTTCAGGCTTCCTGTTACGGCTCCATCAGAGAAAGCAGATCTAGGATGGAATATTTCCAGGGTTTATATATTAGAAAATTATACTTGATGCGCTGCAAAGGTGCTGCAGCCACATATTTTCTCCATCCGGCAAAATTAAAATGATTTTATTCATGAATATGTTAAATAAGCATGAAAATTTTGATTTTTTTTTTTTTACATTTTTTAAAAATATTTTTATCATTTTTTTAATCTGTGAATTTTTTTTATTAAGATTGTTAATGTTTTTATTTTTTTTATTGTTTTTTTTTTTAATTATAATTTTTTAATTAATCATGAAACATTTTTTTCAGGATTCTTTGATGAATTGAAAGTTCAAAAGAACAGCATTCATTTGAAATATAAATATTTTGTAGCAATATAAATGCCTTTACTGTCACTTTTGATAAATTAAAGGGATAGTTCACCCAAAAATGAAAATTCTGTCATCATTTTCTCACCCTCAAGTTGAACCTAAGGAAAATATTTGGAAGAATGTTCTTAACAATTTTTTCCCCCTACTATGGTAGTCAATGGGGGGCAAGATCTGCTTGGTTACAAACATTCTTCCAAATATCTTCCTTTGTACCGCAGAACAAAGAATTTATACAGGTTTGGAAAAACTTGAGGGGGAGTAAATGAGAGAATTTTCATTTTTGGCTGAATAAAAGTCTTTCTTACTCCACACTTTTGAATGGTAGTGTATCATATTTACCTCAAAAATAACATTGATAATAATAAGAAATGTATCTTGGGCAGCAAATCAGCATATTAGAATGATTTCTGAAGGATCATGTGACACTGAAGACTGGAGTAATGCTGAAAATTCAGCTTTGCATCACAGGAATAAATTACATTTTAAAATGTATTACAACAGAAAACAGTTCTTATAAATTGTAATATTATTTCACAATATGACTGTTTTTACTGTATTTCTGATCAAATAAATGCAGTCTTGACGAAGCATAAGACCATAATTCTTTCAAAAAATACAACAAGAATAATAAGGAAATACCATTTACATTCTAAAGTGGTGCAAAATCAAATTTTTAAAGTGCATGTAAACAAATTATGCAACATGCTGTGCTTGTTTGTTGCAGATCCTCTTTTTGATCCTTTCTGCGACAAATAGCTGTTAGAGAACTTTTATGTCCTTGAGCAAAGTACTTACCCCAGATAATAAAGTTCAACTAAAAAACTGCCAGAACAAATGATTCATTCATTTTAGAAAACTAGACCTGGGTTATGTGTCACCTTGAGCCTGTTCAAAAGAATCTTATAGACAAAGCAGCGAAAACATTTCTAGGGACAAGTACTTTTTTATAGCCTTTTAAAGTGCCGCAATTAATATGAACACCTGAATTTGTCCACAAAAAAATTCAGTCACAAAGTGACTTTGCTGTGCAAACTGCCTCCTTGTCATTAATTCAGATGCATAATTGCTTTACAAATCGTGAGGAGAATAATGCTTCCTTCATAAATTGGGCAGATAAGGGCATCATCACAGAGATAGCAGCCTGCTGAAAACCACAACGGTGCGCCCGCACGCTTTTGTCTGCTGGGAAGACTGCTGAGTGGGTAATAAGATTGTGTTGCAGCATCTCTCCAGCACCCCCCCCCATCCTTATATAACACTAATTTCCATAATAAGCAACTCAGAGAACGCTGGACCGTTAAAATTAATCATACTTAAAGAACGCAACAATTATACAAAGACCAGCATTTATGCTCCGCTGAGGTGCTGTTTTTCCTGCCACCCTTGCCCGGGGATGTGTTCCACATAAGAGACGTGGGCCACTGGAAAGTGGTGCTTATAAAAATCAAGTGGGGCGAAGAGTAAATGCAGATGTGATCGTGGTACCGGAGGCCCGGCTTACGTAACCGTTACTGGAAGTCGATGTAAACGATGAGCGGTGTATTATTTTCTAGCAGGGTGCTGTAGGAGACACATTAGAAGATGGTAATCTTACAGTTTGTGTTTTGCAATTTCCTGTGCAGCGGTGGCTGGTGGGATTATGGAGGAAGAAGCTGTGTTGAGGTCAGTGGGGCTTTCCTGCATGGAGAACTGGCATTTCTGCATGTAATAGGGGAACAGTAAGGGCCCCGTTCCTGCCAGCCTTACAACTTCATTTGCTGAAACCTTAACCGCAACCACATGACCAGGGCGGAACCGAAAACCCTGCAAGCTTGTGCCCGCGGACGCTAAACTTGGTCAATATTAGACGCCGACTAGTATCGAGGCTGTACGCAGCTGTATGCAATTGCACAGATGGATGGTATTGAAAAGACACCTTTCTAAATTTGTTCAACAGACTTCATCACAACAACCAGCTGAATTACTCTAAATATAATGGCTGTAGCTGTGGTGTGAATTGAAACTACTTGTAGTGAAATTCGTTCTTGAGACTTAATAGAGTTTCAGTTGTGTTCATTTAAGTAGCGGCTTTGTTTCTAGAAGTCTTAGGAGAAATAAAAATAGACACATATGAGTCAACTGTCGACATACAGTAGGAGTATACAGCTATAAAATAAACTAGCTCATATCATCATTATTTTTTTCAATTTCAAATTTAATAATTATTTCAATATATCAAATTATTCAACACAGGCTCACCGGAAAAATGTGTTTTTCCAATACCTATGTACTTTCTTTGTACCTATACATACAATTCACTGCAGTTTCCAGCTGAAATCATCACTAGAAGCTTTAAAAAGGTTAGTTCACCCAAAAATGAAAATTCTGTCAGTAACTACTCACCCTCATGTCGTTTCACACCCGTAAGACTTTCATCTTCCGAACGCAAATGAAGATCTTTTTGATGAAATCTGAGAGCTTTCTGTCCCCCATAGACAGCCTATGCAATTGCAACTTTGATGCTTCAAAAAGTTCATAAAGAGATTGGAAAACTAATCAGCAAACATAAACAGAAGCTCAACCGAACCCAATGAAGTGCGAGAACCAATGAGGTTCTGAGCTTCTGGAAGAGGTTTGTTTTCAGGCATCATTCAGGTTCAGTTGAGCTTCTGTTTATGTTCACTGATCACTGTTTATATGCGAGTAAAAAAAGCAATAAGCCCCAAGAAGCTGTGGTTAACAGTGAATTTATAACAGCTAAGGGGCGTTGCTAAAACCCCCTTAGCTGTTATAAATTCACTGTAAACCACGGCTTCACAGGGCTTATTGCTTTTATAAAATGGTTACCACACATTACAAATATTAAAGCCAAAATATATGTATCAATGCAACTTTCAACTTAAGTAAAATCATTAAAGATTTTACTTAAGATAACATTAAAAATTGTCCCTGACCGTGAACATCTTTATTGTCTTTATGAGCGAGTCACTCAAAGACTTTTATATTGAAACTTGTTGTGAACACGAAACAGGATGCAAACGACTGCTTTGACTAGGGCTGTCAGTGTCAGCAGGGCACGGGAAAACCTATTAAATGTTAAAAGGACAAGATCGCAGCGGATATTTTTTATTATGAATATAGGACTGACCTGAGGGAAAATGCTAAATTTGAATGCAGGTAATGCACTCGCTCACTCGATCTCTCTCTCACAATAATGCAGTAAGCTTCAATGAACAAAATCAATTGAGAACAAACACGTCGCTAAGAGTAGTCGCTAAGACAGACGCAGCAACATGCACATTCAGTGCTGCAGCAATACTTATGTAATGCAATATGTATGGGATTTTACAACGGCTTCGAACGCGGCTCAACCAATCAGAATCGGGTGTGTCCTGAAAAGTGAAGCTACGGGCTCTTTGATCGTCCCCTGGAGGCTGGATGCAGTACAGGTCATAAACCCCGCCCTCTCAATGCAGTCGAATGAGACTTCAGTGAAAACTTAAAAATAAATTCTGCTCCAAATTAAACTTTCTGAAAGATGGTTTTGGTCATTTAAGGTAGTTGTTATCACGCTGATTTATATTCAATTGTTCGTTTTTGTGTTAAGTTTGATTTTAGCTAGCAATTTGATGCAATAAAAACGGGCATGTCGTCATGATTCGAAGTTGATTGACAGCTTGTCTGAGGACTGTCGGAGCTTCGAGGGGAGATTGAAGATGTATTAACTAACTATTAATTTTCGATTTCTTTGTTATTTAACACCAACAAAATGAGTTGTTCAGCAGTAAACTGTACTAACCGAACTACAGGATCTGACGGATCACTGAACTTTTTTTCTGTAACATTAAATGTGGGCGTTATAAGCTAATTAATAAATGTTATTAGTTAAGATAACACACCTAATGTTAACCATGTCGGGAAAAAGCAGGTGATCGTTATCTGGCAGTTACTTATTATTTTTATGGGTGTAAAATAATAATTAGCAGGACAAAACTAATGATAGCCTACTCTAATTACAGCAATCGATCTCCTGTAACGTTAGTTGAACTTGATTTAAAATGTCAGGACCGTTTCTGACGATTTAGAGTTGTTTCTAGTGGCATGTTATATTGATTTTATCTACTGAATTTGCTGTTTCAAAAATATTACTGCTCTAGAAACAGAATAGCCTATTATTTTATAGGTAGAATTTTAAATTGTGTATAATTTATATAGCCTATTTAAAATACATGAATGATGACGCAGTCGTCTGGGCGGAAGTTTGATACCACGACTCCGCCTCCGGCTCCACTGACGATTCCTTCTGCGCATGCCCAGGCTCCAAACTTTTTTATTTTGACGTATTGCGTAACGTGTCAGCGCCCATTCATCGGCCCATTTTTGCTTCAGTTCATTACAATGGAAGGAAGCGGCGTCGCGTCGTCCATCTTTTTTTGCAGTCTATGATCAGAATCAAGGGCCGGAACTATCCATTTCATAAGCCTAAATTAAATCTGTTCATCATAAAAAGAGATTGATTCTCTTCAGAAAATGTGGACTATACCACTCAATTCATATGGATTAGTTTTACGATCTCCTAATGAACTTTTTGAAGCATCAAAGTTGCAATGGGCTATATGGTTAAAGTGGTAATTATTGTCTTTTTTATTTTTAAATAAGTGTTTTCTATCAAATGTTGAATTTCCTACATTTTGAAACGTTCGGAGCGCTCAAGTAACACGAGTCATGATAAAATGGCATGACTGCTTCAGCAAATGTGTTTTTATCTCACGTTTGCAAACACTATCGGTTTAGGGTCGGTTTAGTGTAGGTAGACACGTTATATTCAAATGCGATGGAGCAGGAGGATATTTCATTTACGATAATGTACAACCAATGCAATAAAACGTTGCCAGATTCACATTCATCTGTTTTGGATAAAACTGAACACGCCTTTAGCACCACTCACTCACTCACTCGGCATTTCACAGCAAAATGTGCAAGAATCAATGTAATATAATTTTACAGAAATGTCGCCAGAGGCATGTTTTTCCAATGAGCCTGGGTTGAAATCATTTCATTTTTCAAATTGGGAGAGTTCATATTGAAATCTCTGACTTTTGATTGCAGACTTTGGAAAATGGCCAATCTAAGAACAGTTTGAGACTTTGAGAAACAAGCACGACATTATTGAGTTACTGTAAGGGAACCAAAAGTGTAATTTAATTTCTGCCAAATTTATCACCAGTATATATAAAGATGTTCTGTGAGGAGTGAGTCATTCGGGCTGGGAGATATTTTTCTCTTTTCTTTCTAACTCGTAGAGCAAATGACTAATATTTAACACGGCACTCCTGTTCCGCTATTAGAACAACATCCCGCAATCAATACTCCGGTTTCCTCTGCCCACTGAAAGAGCTCATGCACAAATAGCTCTGTTGATTTACATAAGCATTACATAATCCAATAGACTTGCATTTGAAGAATAACATTTGGACATCCAGTGTTGCCATAGCGACAGTAAAATATACAAGTACAAATGTATCAGAAATACAGTGCGAGTAAAAATATACCAGTGTATCATATTATGTAAACTGACACCTGATAGACGTGGGTGGCTTCAGTATTAAATCATTATTAATGTGATTTGATTCCAGGAAATTCCAGTGCATAAGTCTCACAGCACAAAAATAAATATGACAGAGGCATATTCGAGTGAATCTCATGAAACCTGTCAAGAATGTCCAGGTCATATTTTTATTGTGCCGTGTACAAAGATAAAGAAATCTTATTTTAGGACCATTACTTTTTTTGCATTGTGACTTTTTCGTCACAGTTAAGCACATTTCTTCTCACTATTTTTATTATTAGTAATGGAAAAAGCATTTATTATTTGATTAATTAATTTATTTTCATTACGTGTTTATGTGTCATAGTAGCATTTGATGTACTGCCATTCATTTATACAGATTAAAAAATAATATTAAAAATGTAAAGAAATATTTATTTACTAGCAATTAGCAATGAAAATCACCAAATAAAATCACAGTGATTAAAGCAAAGTAGTTAAAAATTGTGCAAACTGCAAAATATCTTAAGAGTGCTATTTATAGACACTATTTTTCCTTTTGATTTTAGGGCAAAATGTGACCCTGATCTTTTTGTGGTGTCATCACTTTCTTAAAATTAATTTTTCTACATGCTCAGCACTGTTCATGATGCACTTCTGCTTCTTAGTCACAAGATGGCGTAATACCCAGCTGTGACAGGCCCGTGAAACAGGAAGTAAAACATTACAAAGAATCACAACCTCAACTGTTTCAAGTCTATTTTTAGCATGTTTGTCTTTGAATGCTCTCGCTCACATTGAGACGCTCTCATCTCGCTCGGCACCCCTCAGGCCACATACCGAAATAACTAAGACAAATGGTTGTTGACATCAACAATTTCATTTTCTCATTCATCTCATTCCACCGCTTTGGTGCTGGGGAGACGTGCCCAGGATCCGACATTACTGCTTATTAAACAAGCCGTCTGATGGAGATTTAAGTTTACTTCCACAGAAGTGGCCCTAATGAGTGCTTGTCGAAATGCCACGAACCGTAAATTCAGACCACAGCCGCAGTAGACGACACACACAGCTAGATGGCAGTTCAGCAGGTTTCCGATGACAAACGAATGTTAAACAAACAACCAGAGGCCTGTTATTGGACATAATAGAGGTTACGGCCGAGAAAACCGACCTCAAACCAGCACGTTCATAATCACATCTGTACGAGCTGGGATTGAAGGGAGAATAATTTGAACTTTTTCTGCTTTTCTCCGCAGGGGAAAACTGTGAATTAATCATAGAGACAGACTGAGAGAGAGAATGTGAGGCCGTGTGTGTGTGTGTGTGTGTGTGTGAGAGAGAGAAAAAGTCATTGTTCCATAAGCTACGCAGGACGCCTGAAAGGTTTTGTTGAGAAGTCGACCCTTGAACTAATCCAGATTCACACAGTTAAACAACGAGGGGAAGGAACGCCAAAGCAGGCCTTTTGTCATTCCTGGCCTTTAGACCTTAAATTACCTCACTCACTCCCTTCAGGCTAAAACCCATTAACTTTCAAAAGCCAGCTTTAATTATTAAACACTCTAAATAATGCGCAATGAGAGCCGTGTTTTTGTAATGTATGTGGTTTGTACAGAGACATCCTCCCTGCAAAATATTTTATTGTTGGAATTCGTTCTGTGATGCGGCTGAAATGAAAGCCACATTCCTGGGTAGTGATTTAAAGACATTAAATTAGAGGCCTGAGCTTGAACGCGGCTCAAACTTCAGCCCAAGATAAACACAGCACTTATTCTCTCGGTACAATGTGAAGTGATAAAGCATAAATAAGCCATACATGGAAAAAGAAACTACATCAACATGGTGGTTGTTCCAAAACAAAGCCTTAAAAAAAGCTTTTAAACTCCACATTATAAATACTTGGGGAAACGGAGCGTGCAGCAGTACAGCAGCAGACCCTTAAGAAATGTCTAATATGGGTCAGTGACACAGCGCAGACTTTCCAAACTTTGTAAAAACTTTGTTGTCAGTGTCTTTAAGAGAAATGACCACATTATTAGACTGTTTTCCAAAGGCCAAAGTATACTTTGGCTGTCTGCGCACCGTTCACATGACGTAATTTTCGTCAGCAGGAGAGTTCGTGGATGTCCACACACACCGTCCGTGTGCAGCCTAATTTTTGAGGCCGCGCGGACATTCCGCGTGCAACAGCGCATGTGCGAGTCGAGAGAGCACTTGAAAACAAAATCCACTAGATTGTGCGCATACGCCGAATGCGCGAGACGGAGCGGAACGTGGAAAATGTAGTATACCCGGGCCTTAAGGCTGCACGATATATTAAAACCATTTAAAAATCATAATATAGCATAGTGCTATTGTGAAATTACAAATGCTGCGATTAATTAATATATACGCTGTGGGTTTCAGAGTGAAATGTGACCCTTTATTTATTTACATGTGCACAGTTTACGTGTTTCTTCCAGCGTCTCAAAACGGCTCTGTTCACAGTAAATGCTACCCCTTACGAATAGTAAACTACTTTTTTTTTGTTAGGACTACACCTCTGGTCCACATGTTCCTGTTCAAGAAATTACAGTGGCCGTAACATTTCTATTGTAAACAAGTGGCCAAATATTTTTAAGTTTAAGTGGACATTTTAATTAAATGTTGTTTGGCCAATATTAAACAAGGAATTGATGATGCTGTAAAGTGTAACAACAACAATCACCAGAACGTTGGCGCCCTCTGCAGGCATTTGTTATAATATGTAATGTACTTAAAGGTTAAGTTCACCCAAAAATGAAAATAATGTCATTTATTACTTACCCTCATGCCATTCCACACCTGTAAGACCTTCGTTAATCTTCGGAACACAAAGTTAAGATATTTTTGTTGAAATCCGATGGCTCAGTGAGGCCTTCATAGCCAGCAATTTTCCTCTCTCAACAACCATTAATGTACTAAAAACATATTTAAATCAGTTCATGTGAGTACAGTGATTCAATATTAATATTATAAAGCGACGAGAATATTTTTGGTGCGCCAAAAAAACAAAATAACTAACTTATATAGTGGTGGCCGATTTCAAAACAATGCTTCAGGAAGCATCGGAGCACAATGAATCAGCGTATCGAATCATGATTCGGATCGCGTGTCAAACCGCCAAACTGCTGAAATCACGTGACTTTGCCGCTCCGAACCGCTGATTCGACACGCTGATTCATAACGCTTCGAAGCTTCCTGAAGCATGTTTTGAAATCGGCCATCAGTCATTATTTTGTTTTTTTGGTGCACCAAAAATATTCTTGCCGCTTTATAATATTAATATTGAATCACTGTACTCACATGAACTGATTTAAATATGTTTTTAGTACATTAATGGATCTTTAGAGAGGAAATGTCATTGCTGGCTATGGAGGCCTCACTGAGCCATCGGATTTCAACAAAAGTTCCGAAGATGAACGAAGGTCTTATGGGTTTGGAACGCCATGAGGTGAGTAATAAATGACAGAATTTTTTTTGGGTGAACTAACCCTTTAAGTTAATTATGTTTATATTATGTATACTACATTATGTATTTTAACAGTGTTGATACTTTATTTTAACCAATTATTATGCATCATCGTTATTTATGTATTTTAAGTAATTTCAAAGGCTATTGTTCACTTAGGTGAAAAAATCGGATTACTTGATTAATCATCAAAATAATCAACCGATTATTAATTATTCAGTAAGACAGTTAGTAAATGAGTTAGTAATGAACAAATAAATACATTAAGAGCAGTAAGTGTTTTTTCTCTTTTCTTCTGTCAATATTGTACTGTATATTAATTTTAACATAATAATAGACAGTGTCAGGTCTATTAGGCTGATCCCAGTGCATAGATTTTGACATAAATCTGTTTATATTTGCTTAAGACAAGATGCCTTTGTTTACATTAATACCTTGCCAAGACAGCCATGTTGAATCACAGCCACATTATTATGTATATACTGTACACATGAGAGTACAAAAGTCAGCCAGTCAGACAGTCCCCTCCACTGACGAATCATTGAATAATATTTTAACATGCAATTTTTGTAATAATGAACCTAAGGAGTATTATCTTCATTGAGAAACATTTTTACAGACAACAGACTGGCACTGGTTGAAACTGTCACGTGTCTTGTTAAAGAAAGAACATGATGGAATCTTAGCAGGGCAAATGAGTCTGTAAATCAACATGCAAATTGCAATGATAAACTAATTAGATCAATCAGGGATTTAATTAGGTTTTGTCAGCTTTCACAACCACAATGTCACACAACCGCTCCTTTCCACTTGGTAAATACAGGCAAATGGTGTAAATACAGATAAACGTCTAATTGTAAATAGATGTGGATCAGTGATTGGCATTTCTAAGAACCCAAATGGTTATCGTCTGACATTCAAGAGAACGCGCAGCAGAGATATTGTTGGATTATGCAGCGCACTTGCTAATGATTTGAGGGATAATAAATGCATACTGCTATTGTTTACTACAGCTGCAGTCTCAAATGAAGCGCAGATCTCTCGGGGGACAAAAACAGCTGATGCAATACTCCCTGGGAAAAAGCCTTCCTTCAAAGCCTGATCATTAAACTTCACTTAAAGGGCTTGCATTAAAATCTGTCATACTGGCTCGAGGTTCAAGGATGAGTTCTGTGAAGCGTGACTTGGTTGAATTTAGAGCAAACATTAATTCTGGAGGGGGGAATACAAAAATCAATAATCAAGAAATGTGAGGTTCTCGCATTATACTAGAAATCCCACAATGCAATGGCTATGTTTGGAATAGCATACTAACATATACAGGTACCACTCTTAGTATTTCTACCAAATGGAGATAGCAAATTGTGCACATTTTCTCTAGGCATGTTACACAAAATTTTGCTATATTAAATATGCAACATGATACTGCTGTTTAAAACGTTCTTTGTTGCATAATTCATTCACATTGTAAGCAGTATACAGTATTTTTCTGAACGGTATTCAGTAACTATAGGTTAGCATTCCATTCCGAGGCAATGAATGCACCTATCAGACATTTTTTATATTGCAAGATAATATTTGTACATGGTACTGCAAATATTATTCAAACATTATGCAAATCTGCACGCATCCTGAATTGGTTAGTTCTGCAGAGCGCATTGAGAAACATCTGTAGAGCTTTTTTTTAAAAAAGGGACAGAAATTCACACAACAACAAAATGGACCTCTGCAACAGTGACTAAAGTTGCACAACAAGGTTTATGGAATGCTGTTATCTACAGCGACATTCATAAGCAGAACATTTTTGGAACAAAGATCTCTCTCTGGGAAGAGGAGGATTAAATAAATAACCAGGGCCAGATTGATCAGTGCCACTGACCTATATAATTAAAAAGCAGAGGGGAGGGGGGTGGAGGGCGGGCTGGAATGCCGCAGTCTCTCTCAAGGTTATTGATGTCATATTTTATGACCTAATTTGTAATCTACATTTGATTTTCTTCCCTCACAACATGCATAGTAGCCAAAAGCTAATCAGATAATACAGTAAATATCATTAGCAGCAGTTGGAGAACAGAAGAGAAATGAACATTCTGTCTTTATTTTCTCAGCCTTATGCCATTTCAAACTCGTACAACTTTATTGCTTCTGTACACAAAAGGTACATTTTTAAAGAATATTCTGGCTGCTCTTCTTCAGTGAATGACAAAATTGCCAAAATTGCATCATAAAAGTGTAGTCTATACAACACATGCTCTAAATTTCAAATCTTCTGATGAATAGGCAGAAATGATGTTGTAATTACGGGATGTGTGCAATGACTAATTTCATAAACGCTTAAATAGAAATTTTGCAACAACTAGTCAGCACGTCTATCACTTTTTTGTCCCTCATAACCAGTTGTATAACAAGCCTATAAGCAAGCTTAAAGGGTTAGTTCACTAAAAAAATGAAAATTCTGTCACCACTCACCCTCATGTCGTTCCACACGCATAAGAACTTCATTCATCTTCGGAACACAAATTAAAATATTTTTGATGAAATCCGAAAGCCTCCATAGACAGCAATTTAACCACCACTTTCAAGGACCAGAAAAGTAGTAAAGACATTAAAATAGTCGACGTGACTGCAGTGGTTGAAATGCTCAATACATTAAGGTGGAACCACTGTAGCCATGTTGACTATTTTAACTATGTCTTTAGTACCTTTCTGGACCTTGAAAGTGGTGGTTAACCCTCTGGAGTCTGAGGCTGATTTGGGGCCTGGAGAAGTTTTGACATGCCCTGACATTTGTGCTTTTTTCAGTTGTTCATAAACATATAAATGACAAAAGTGGCATTACACTGTATTCAGCACAAACTAGGCTACCATAATATGTGAGGAACATGTATGTACATGTTTGTGTTTTTGAAGGAATAACGTTTATGCGTGGTTATTGAAAAAACAAAAAACTTAAGTCACTGAAATAAGGCCAAAAAAATAATATTAAATCTGTGTTCACAAGACTTCTGGGTATTGGAGATTGTAGACTAGAGTTTTTGCTTCAAAGTTATGTAAAAATTATCCTTCCTACTCCTTCATATAAAACAATAGAGAGATTTAAATTTTCAAAAACATCTTTGGTCAAGAAACACAGTATGCATGGAGGCGTGAATCGTCATGAATAATGGGTGATTCTCACCTGAGAAGACAAAAGAATCGCATAAAGAGCTCTAATGAGCTGCATAAATAATGAGCTCTTTCAGACAGGTAAGCTGTGAAAAAACCCTCTGTTGATCATGTCAAACATACAGAAAAAACAGCAATACTGTGAAATATTATTACAATTTAAAATAATGGTTTTCTATTATATTCTTTAAAATATAATGTATTTCTGTGATGCAAAGTATCTGAACAATTATGTTACCTCTATGGCATTTCATATAGGCTTTTAGCTTAAAAGCATGCACATCTGGAGAAATATTGATGGATTCTCATATGTTTGTCAATTTTCTATACAGAGGAGTAATATTTATTCAGGATTTATTGTCATTACTATGAGTGCTGGATACTGTGTTTTCAATTCATACTTGCAGCCGGAGGGCGCTCTGTGCACCTTTAGTCCACAAATGCCTGAGCACTAAAGAAGAATTGGCAATCCAGGAACTAACCGAACTAACAGAGGCCAGAGATCGCTAACTATGGCTATTCAAAACACTTTTCAAGACAATAAATACACAATTGAGACGATGTATGCATGTATTGACTGAATTTACGTCTGAATAGCACTGGCTCCGTGGGCGTGGTCGCATTAGCGGGTAATGAGCTGAATCTCGGACTTCTGACATGGCTCTCTTTTCATACAGATTACATAAACACAGAATGTTTGTTTTCGATTTGACTTACACGATTTAAAACCTGACATTTCAACGTTTTTTTAGACATAAGTCTAATTTTTTTGTGATTAGTATTCACTAAGTTACAGTTCATTTTCTGAGAACTATCAGATTGGACTTTGTTCAGAGGGAGACGAGAGATTACGCATCATGTTAGTTTTCTTTATTTTGCAAAAAGCACAACATTTTGTTTTTACTCTGAGTGTACACAAATAAAAGAAGATATTCAACAGATTAAAATGGTGTATAACTCTTAATCGTATGTGCAACATTGACGGAGTATTTTGAGTCTCTTTCACACGGGTAAGAAAAAAAACGCGGTGGTATCGCCGGCGATACCCTCAGACCTCAGAGTGTTAAATTGCTGTCTATGGAGGAGTCAGACCTCTTGGATTTCATCAAAAATATCCTAATTGTTGTTCCGAAGATGAACAAAGGTCTTACGAATTTGGAGCAACATGAGGGTGAGTAATTAATGTGAGTAAAGAAATGTCATTTTTGGTTGAACTATCCCTTTAATTGTTATTTACTTTTTTGCACAGACAGAAAAATGCTGAAAAGTTTTGTGTAGGATTTCAATACACTCCCTCATGGACATTTCTCTGAACCCGCCAAAAGTGCCACAGAGAAAACGAACGCAAGCAAAATCTGAGGTAAAAGGAAATGATTTTGTTTTCTGCTCACTTTTTAAAATAATATATTAATTTTAAAAAGTAACAGTAACATGATGGTAATTTAAACATAGCCTTTGTAAAAATATAAAGCAAAACATTAAAGTAGTATTTCCAAGTTAACTAGCAGCAGCAGTATTGTTTAATCGACTCAAATCTAAAAACACTAGTTGTAATTCATTAATAACTTTACGCTTTGCTGGTGTTGTTAACATCAATGGAATCTACAAAGCTATGATTCTGTAACCCTTTTATTGTGATTTTCTGGAGCAAAACAATTCCAGTTCCCATTCACTTTCATATGGAAAAGAGCAGCCAGTACATTCTTCAAGATTTCTCCTTTTGTGTACCATGGAAAGAAGAAAGTCATACAGGTTTGGAATGACATGGGTGAGAAAATGACAGAATTTTTGGGTTAGCTATCCTTTTAAATATTGCAATTTTCATTGATTGTATTGAGTTAAAGCCATGCACCAAGTGATCGAAATTCATGCCTCATTCATGACTTTACAAGCTCTCTTGTAGTGCCTTCTTTCTAAGATGAGTAATTCCTCACAAAGTCAGTTGAGTCGGCTGCCCTTCAAAGGTTGGGGAAGTACTTAACAGAAATCTTTTAAGAACTTATAGTTTACCCTGAGTAGGGAGGGAGGAAAAGAAAGATAAAAACACACACAAGAGCAAGGCATATTAGGCTTGTTTTGCAGAAGTGAGGCCACTCATAAAAAAGAGAAAAGAAAAAAAAAAAAATCTTTTTCCCATGAATATCTTCATTCCCATCTGTGGCCAGGGCTGCACTTGGCAGCGACCCTGCAAAAGGACTCAGATGAAAAGCCACTTGAATTGGGCTCCAATGAGCAGAGCTTGTAGCCAAACAATAGGTAGCTCGTCCCGAGGCCCGAAACCGAAGACGAGCTGGGGGGAGCGGCCGCAGATAATGCCGTGCGTCACTGTGGCCGGAACGGCCTTTCATTTGCAAACAACGTACAGAATGGCTTCATTTGCCGGGCAAATTAATTCAATTAATTACTGTTGGTAGCAGCTGCACAAGTGGACACATCAGCACATCCCTGACTCTTTGATCAAGGTTATAACATAGAATTTTGGCAGCCTATTATTCATTGAACAGATACATTATTGGTGGCTATTGACTCAGCACTAAGTCTGACAGTGGAACGCTGCCAGGAACACAATCCCTGCCAACTCCACCTGCCCGGGCCCCACTAAAGCCCTCGATGAGCCAGACGGAAGAAAGAGACATGTCACAGAAACCTTAAAGGTCAAACTGAACAGCTTTAAGAGCAAATACAATAACAGTCTCTCCCCCTGCCTCCGAACCTTTAAGAATAAGCACAAACCAATGCTAAAACCTGCCCTACATGCAGCACTTAAAACAGTAGTTCACAAACACAAGCATGACCACAATTTCATTGTGACTAACTATTGTGAAATATTATTACAATTTAAAATGACTGTTTTCTATTTGAAAATATTTTAAAATTTAATTTATTCTTGTGTTGGCAAAGCTGAATTTTCAGCATCATTACTCCAGTCTTCAGTGTCACATGATCCTTCAGAAATCATTCTAATATGATGATTAGTTCCTCAAGAAATATTTGTTATTATTATCAGTGTTGAAAACAGTTGTGTACTTTTTTTTTTTCAGGATTCCTTGATGAATAGAAAGTTCACATATTTGTCTGACAAGCCGTGGCGCTGTCACGCCACACACAGTGAAAAATACATTGCGGAGCAAAGAGGACAATGACAACACGCCGACAGACAAGACAGAGCAGGTTACTTATGATATTAAACAAAGACCCAGCTTTCAAACTGTGTAGTTTTTTAAGAAATTCAAACAATAAAAAACGTTTTGTGGCTCTTTAATGTGTCGTGACAGATTGCTGTAGCTCCTCTGCTCAAGCGGCTCGTAAACCGATCATATCTTCCTACTAGTCCATTTATAACATCAAATAAACATGAATGAACATGAGAATGAATGTTGTTTCAAACACGGAAAGACGTCAATATACACAATTTTTCAAGTTTAACTCCACCGAGGTTAATCTTCTAACTCCTGACTGCTTTGTCGGACAAAATGGCGGATTCGGCGTTCTGATTGGTTAGATCGCTTGTCAATCAAACTCCCTGCGAAGGGTCAAAACTGGAAAGTTCTGCACATGTGCAATGATGTAGAAATGGCATAATGACGTATGACACGAGGAACGAGCTGTTGTTGTTGAATGAAGTGTCATTCTAAAATTCGCCTTCCACTCATCATCTGTGAAGTAGAGCAGGACAATGTCCCACTAGTCCTTGTTTCGTACTTTCATCCACAGACACCTTGTTTTGGGTTCAGGAATGGCCGTTTTTACTTCTTAATAAATATAAGCAGCAAGGCACAGCATCTCGTCGTCTCCTAATTAGGACCCGAAATTGATATCAAGTCTGCTCTTTAAAGGTGCCGTAGAACGTGTTTTCAAAAGATGTAATATAAGTCTAAGGTGTCCCCTGAATGTGTCTGTGAAGTTTCAGCTCAAAATACCCCATAGATTTATTTTTATGAATTTTTTTAACTGCCTATTTTGGGGCATAATTAAATATGAGCCGATTTAGGCTGTGGCCCCTTTAAATGCTCACGCTTGCCTTTAACAGCATAGACAAAGTTCGCACAGCTAATATAACCCTCAAAATGGATCTTTACAAAGTGTTCGTCATGCAGCATGTCTAATCGCGTAAATACTGTATGGTATTTATTTGGACGTTTACATTTGATTCTGAATGAGTTTGAGGTTTTGCTCCATGACTAAAGCTAACATTACACACTGTTGGAGAGATTTATAAAGAATGAAGTTGTGTTTATGAATTATACAGATTGCAAGTGTTTAAAAAATGAAAATAACGTCAGTCTTGTCTCCGTGAATACAGTAATAAACGATGGTAACTTTAACCACATTTAACAGTACATTAGCAACATGCTAACAAAACATTTAGAAAGACAATTCACAAATATCACTAAAAATATCATGTAATCATGGATCATGTCAGTTATTATTGCTCCATCTGCCATTTTTCGCTATTGTTCTTGCTTGCTTACCTAGTCTGATGATTCAGCTGTGCACAGATCCAGACGTTAATACTGGCTGCCCTTGTCTAATGCTTGAACATGAGCTGGCATATGCAAATATTGGGGGCGTACACCCCGACTGTTACGTAACAGTCGGTGTTATGTTGAGATTCGTCTGAGGTCTTTTAAACAAATGAGATTTATATAAGAAGGAGGAAACAATGGAGTTTGAGACTCACTGTATGTCATTTCCATGTACTGAACTCTTGTTATTTAACTATGCCAAGGTAAATTCAATTTTTAATTCTAGGGCACCTTTAAAACAAAGAAAAGAAGCAATGCAGGAGAACAGTATGTGCAAATAGAGGGAAACTACGTATACTTGTGCAGTGTGCACGTCAAAAAATCAATTCCTATTTGAAGCTTCACATCAACCTGATCACTTTTAGTGTAAACTCTACATTCAGATTCAATCATTCCGGTGTCCATGTAAATGTAGCTATTGTCTCATTGTAAGTTCTGGATCCTTAAGTCAAGGAAACCAGAGAGAGAGAGAGAGAAAAAAAAACATTATGTAGGACAAAGTGATTAAACTTATGAAAATGATAATTTGGGTGTTCCAAATCTGCAGAAATCTGCTGAGCTTTGTTCAAATTCTGCCGGCACAGCTTTCATGTAGGGCTGTTAATAATATGGGGTGTAAATAATAAAATCAACAGTGTCAGTGTACGTGTTTTAATGGGCACATCCTATCATGCATAAGCATACTAAAGTGCAGACACACACAGAATTTCACAGAAAAGTCTGCAGATTTGCTACACATGCCTCCCTGCCTCCAGCCTCCTAAAATGTTTTGTCTAATTATTCTTTCAGCTACCAATATAACTTTAATACTCTCAGCATCATTTAACACATATTACCATATTTAAAATCAATTCCACAGATTCCCCTCAAAATCGGCACAGAAAATACAATCTGAGCTGGCAAATAAGCAAAGGCAAAGGCATACCTCTCGTAGTGCCTTCGTGTGCACGTGGCGGCGCTGGTGCTTCCTGGGTTGCCGCCCAGTTCATCATATACATTTTTCCATTGTCGTCGTGCTGTGATCTGCAATGGGAAGTGGGAGTCCATTATGAGAGACAAAGACGTTCATGTAATGGATGTGTGCATGGAGCAGAAATTAAATAATCACAGACATTAGCATTCCACTATTCATGCATTCAACATGTATGCTGGGCTTTCTTTATTGTTGAGTGATGAAAATAAGAGGGTCACTCGATGCATATTAAACAGATCCCGTAAGCTTTATATTATAAATGACACTGAGCTCATGATGTCCCATGCAAGGTCATTAGATTGAGTTTTTGAAATGAAATTGATGTATGCGTACTCTTAACTGAACAGAAAAAAAGGAAACACATATCAGATTAACATAATTCACATACACAGCGATTAATATTCATGAGAGACCTTTAGTGCATTCAGTGTACGAGGGTTAAAAGATTTTTAATGGCCGTTTCCGTCAGCTAATGGCTGCCTCTCTCAATAAAATGCATTCTGTTGAAAACTGCCTGCATCAATTGCTGGGAAATTAATGCATGTGCGATTTAGTCGCCCGGGCCAATGTATTCACCACAGACTAGTTACAACACAAATAAGTACAATATTCTCAGAGCGTTCCGGAATACATTGCGACCCAATGTCCACGGAGACCTAATCGCTACAATCCACTTCGATCGCAGAAACGCTTCAATTAAAATATCGTTGACCACGAGCTGTACTTTCCTTCGGTAACTTGACTCGCTGAGTAGGGCATCTGCTGTCTCCTAGGGCGTTTAATGAAGCGTTTGCAGTTTTGACAGCATGAGAACAGAATCGGCCCTATGGCCTCTGCTGCCTTCTCTAAACTCCCTCAGTCATAATAGCCCTTGACTGCTGTTTGTTTTAACATCGCCATTGTGTACGAGGCAGCTTTCAGGTCTGGAGTACAGTTGCGGTATTAAAACAGTCAAGTACAGTTCATCCCCAGGAGAAGATCTTTTTGAGAAATGTAAATGTTTCCAATGACATCATGACTCCTCCTGCACAATGATTTTCATTACAGATGTCAGCTGCGTTTAAAGCCAAGCGTTCTGTGGCAAAGAGAATCCGAGGAGCCAGGGGACAGAAAAACGAGTGTATGGTTGAGAAAGGCGGGCAGCGGTATCAATACATTGGATGAAAAGAGCAAAGGAGCGAGAAGTGGCTTCCTGTTTGCTCTTAATCTAAATAACTTCAGCGTTGATGAATGAATCCAGAGCTGCTGGAAAATACTGAATAGCTGGTCACATAGAAGGGACTTTAATGTTTTCACCATATTTTAGCAGAGCAGATGTCAGATAAGCTGCCAAGCGAATTCCCTTTATTGTGCAGTTCGCTTGTTGCACAATAATGGTCCCCTAAGAGCCTCAACATGGGTAGTGAACAGGCCCCAACCAATTTCCTCCACCGCAAAAGGGTTACATGTGTTTTCCACTTGTAGATTTTATAACAACTGCGAGCGCTCTAGCCAAATTTGGATCTGAGAGAGTTCCGCATCCAGGCCAGGGTCTAGTAAACACACATTACATGGCAGGCTGGAAAAAAAACTAAACTCTTGTTTTTTTGGGAATCTTTCGGAGCCAAAGGAAAAAGCGTGCTGCCAAAGGCACTGGATTTCAAACAAATTGTGTAAACACTCACCACCTCGTATCCTCCCAGTTTCTGAGCCGCTTGAAACATAGTCCAAAGGTTTACTGTAAGAAGGATAACAAGGATGACGATTAGTTCCACAGGAGAGCACAAGGAAGTTTTCACATAGGCCTTATTCGGAATAGCATACTACTATACTATTCTTAGTATGACATCAGCGGTGTACACTGCGGTTAGTATGAGAATTTTCCCAAATACGGAACACCCGGATGATCTACTATATGCAAAAATGTGCAGTATTCAGTATGCACTACTGTATCCCACAATGCAATGCACTAAACCAGGGGTCACCATTCCTGCTCCTGAAGGGCCGGTGTCTCTGCAGAGTTTAGCTCCAACCCTAATCATACACACCTGAAGCAGCTAATTAAGGTCCTACTAAGCATACTAGAAACTTCCAGGAAGGCGTGCTTATGCAAGTTGGAGCTAAACTCTGCAGGACACCGGCCCTCCAGGAACAGGTTTGGGGACCCCTGCACTAAACTTTCAACTTGACCTTCCATTTCCAGTGTGGTGATTGGACTGGAAGTAATTATACATCCCATTTTACTCATTATTTGATCAGACTGCCCAAAGTTAAGAGAGTTTTACACTAAATTAAATTAAAAAGGGCAAAATAGAGTTTCATTTTGTAGATGATAATTGGATGCCACTCACACGGCAAAAATAATGAGGTCATGCGGCATCTATGTGACATTACGGTTTAATAGGCAATTCAAGTCAAGTCAATTTTATTTGCATAGCGCTTTTCACGATACGCAGTTTTAAATATTTCATCACAATGGTAACCCCCCAAAACACTAACATACCAGAAACGCTTTTAAATATAAACCTAAAAGAACATTAAGGATAATGTTAACAAGTCTCACAATTTAATCATCTTGATAAAAAAAAAAAAAAAAAAAAAATTGCATAAAATAAAATTTTATTTCAACATTTACTCTCCCTAACCAGCCCTGTGCAAAGCATGATGGGAAGGGGAAATCCTGTTCCTAGTTTTAGCATTTATGTCATCTCAACTCAAATTGATTAAGTAGAGTGGTTGAAAAGAATTGTGTTGGATTAACTTAATTTACTTCAGTAAATTGAACATGCACAAAATGTTATTTTTGGTATACTTAATTGAAACCTTCTAATACAATGCTGTTAAATGAAAAAAAAAAAAAAAAAAAAAAAAAAAAAAAATATATATATATATATATATATATATATATATATTTTTTTTTTTTTTTTTTTTAAATAAACTGAACAGTATTGTAAAATCATTATTTTTGAGTGTAGCTTTACAGAAAATCCTGATGTTAATGTTTGAATCTTAAAGGTGCCATCGAACGTTTTTTTACAAGATGTAATATAAGTCTAAGGTGTCCCCTGACTGTGTCTGTGAAGTTTCAGCTCAAAATACCTCATAGATTTTTTAAATTACATTTTTTTAACTGCCTATTTTGGGGCATCATTAACTATGCACTGATTCAGGCTGCGGCCCCTTTAATTCCTCACGCTCCCCGCCCACGGATCTCGCGCTTGCCTTAAACAGCATAAACAAAGTTCACACAGCTAATATAACCCTCAAAATGGATCTTTACAAAGTGTTCGTCGTGCATACTGCATGCATACATCAGATCATGTGAGTATAGTATTTATTTGGATGTTTACATTTGATTCTGAACGAGTTTGATAGTGCTCCGTGGCTAACGGGCTAAAGCTAACATTACACACTGTTGGAGAGATTTATACAGAATGAAGTTGTGTTTATGAATTATACAGACTGCAAGTGTTTAAAAATGAAAATAGCGACGGCTCTTGTCTCTGTGAATACAGTAAGAAACGATGGTAACTTTAACCACATTTAACAGTACATTAGCAACATGCTAACGAAACATTTAGAAAGACAATTTACAAATATCACTAAAAATATCATGTTATCATGAATCATGTCAGTTATTATTGCTCCATCTGCCATTTTTCACTGTTGTTCTTGCTTGCTTACCTAGTCTGATGATTCAGCTGTGCACAGATCCAGATGTTTTGCCCTTGTGTAATGCCTTGAACATGAGCTGGCATATGCAAATATTGGGGACGTACATATTAATGATCCCGACTGTTACGTAACAGTCGGTGTTATGTTGAGATTCGCCTGTTCTTCGGAGGTCTTTTAAACAAATGAGATTTAATAAGAAGGAGGAAACAATGGAGTTTGAGACTCACTTTATGTCATTTCCATGTACTGAACTCCTGTTATTCAACTATGCCGAGGTAAATTCAATTTTCCATTCGATGGCACCTTTAATATCATCATGCCTCATTTAGCAGATTACTGATAACTTAGTTTATTATTTTGCAATGATATAAACAATCAAGCAGTTGGGATTTGCTATATTGTACATCTGAAAAATGTTATGTAGTATATATAATGCCTACTGTTTCACTACCTACTTTTAAATAATAGTAGCCATAGTGTATACTGTGTAGTATAAAGTACACTAGCATTCCATTCCAAACACAGCCATATTAACACACTCTTCAAATCAATCGAACATCAAATAAAAACTGAAACATGACTTGAAACGCTTGTCGACAATCCATTCCCCATCATTTAATTTTCGCCATATGAATGCTAATGCTAAGCAGGGGCCTGTTAGAGAGTGAGCGAAAATGAAAAAAAAGATCAAACTAAATAAATTTGTGTCAGTTTAATGAAGCAGAGCTGTGCCACATTTATGAATAAGGCCCAGCTGAAATTAATGAGAGACTTTGCTGCTGGGGGACTAATCAATCAAGATTCAATCGCCATGAACACAAAGCCAGTGCATTTGTCAGAGCGGTGTTTGTCTGTCCTCGTATCTGGCCATATTGATTTTTGCCTCCTTCCAATAGCTACTTCTGATGGACTGTCGTGTTACGGGGCGAGTAGTTTTTAAGTCGACTGAACGACATTAAACTTAAAGCCGAGAGCTGCTCTCAGGCACTTCGATACATCAGCAACAGTACAAATTCTGCTGGAAAAAAAGTGCCCCCACTGGTATTTCCTCTCTTCATGCGATTTTTGTCTTTAATATGTCTCTGTTTAGACTTTAATTGATATAATATTTATTAAAAGTACTGGTCCTCAGGTTATAAAGTAACCTTGTTAGCATATTATTTTCTGTTTTTCCTTTGAGGAGCTCCTAGACAGGTAGAAAGGCCTCCTAAATACAGGGGTGCACATTGTCAACCCTGTTAAAGTCAACCTTGTTACCTTTCTGATGACGTAAGTATTGCCCAACATCTATTAAAATGCATTAAAGGGTTAGTTCACCCAAAAATGAAAATTCTGTCATCATTTATTGATCCTCATGTCATTCCCAAACAAAAAGACCGTTCATCTTTGAAACATAACTGAAGATATTTTTAATGAAACCTGAGAGGCTTCTGTCCCTTCTTTAAAGGTCTATTCACCTAAAACTCGTACACTTCAAAAAGTTCATAAAGAGATAACTGCATATGAATCGAGCAGTTTAAAGTCTTAAATTTGATTGTGTCTCTTCAGATGATGAACAATTTAGGCTTCTATTCATATACAAGCATCAATCAACACATACATAGAGCGCATCAAATATGGTAATCAGAAGCTTAAAAGTGCTTGCTTGATGCGTGAGAACCAATTAATTTGTTCTTGACCATATTACATGTGCTCTGTGTATGTGCATTGATCAGTGTTTATAAGTGAAAAATTAATGACAGAATTAATATAGTAGTCAATATTTGAAGTGAATCAAAACCTTTTTTGATTCACTTCAAATGTTGACTACTGTAGAAGAACGAAAGAAGTTTTTGGGTGAACTATTCTTTTAATTTAGCTTGAGATGAAACAAAGCTATTTATGAACACTTAAACACATTATTTGTCTGATAGAATGTTTAATTCGTCTCAAACAGTTTTAAGCCAGACGATTGATGCCTGATTCACTTCCCTGCTGCTTTCATAGAAGTATGAATCATCCTCTACAAAAAGTATGTGTCACACTATACAAGGTTAAAAAAAGGTTTATAGTGACGAGCATCTGTAGTGTGAGTAAGAACATGGCAGAGTACGTCTCATCTGCTCTCTGGGCTCACGCAGAGACTCCTACACGCATGTGTGCATGTTTTGACGTAGGTCAAATTTGTCCCTATTTGATCATGATAACAGCAAATGATCCTTCTATATAAAACTCAAATAATAGGCTTTCAGTCAGTCAACAGATTTATTTCATAACGTAATGAGGTGCCTTGCTGGCTACATAGGCATCTACTTTCTAAGAAACCGAGCTAATTGAAATGAAACCACACAAATTGCGCTTTTACCTGCTTGAAGTTAATTCCAGTGTTAGCATGTTGCTAAGCTAATGAATGCAATACTCAAGCAGAGATAATATATAATAGGCTACATAGATACTACATCAGCCTGAGCTATTTTTAATTAATATTTGCAGTATTCATTCATACTAAGTAATATTTCTCTTGACGCCATCTGTTTTGTTATTCACTGAACACACAATGTATTCTGGGATTGCCTAATCAGTTAAATATCGTACATGTGGCTTAGAATCTTATCAAATTAATTATTTTAGAAGTCTGCATAATTGTACGTTTTAGGGAGCTGACTAGGTTTTGGAACAGAGGTATTATTTAGTGATATGCACAGTCATGAATATGGGTCAATGACGTGACAGGTCATTTTTTGGTCCAAAGGCCTTAATAATAATAAAAAAACAATAGGACATCCAAAGTATGTAAGGTAGTACAACTAGATCACTTTTTTTTTTAATCCAAAAGGTTTTAATAATATTTTGCTACATATAAAGGTATTTTAAAAATTTTGAAGTGTCAAAAGGTCATTCGGTTTAACCGCCCAAAGGCCAATACAGCCATTTCATTTGTGATTAAAATATCTTAAAATGTAATAAATGTATTTTTTAATAAATTGCTTTGTTATGAGAATGTCTGGAAAAATGAATTTCATTGATGTCATTTGGAGTAACCAATATAAAGGGACCATTTTGGATCAAGTCATGCTTTCAATATCATGTGACAGGATGTGACATGATTCAGACACCTGCAAAGGACCACACGGTCATAAGTGACTCTCTCTTAACTATTTGAAAAATTCATGTTTTCACTTGCTCATACGCCTGTCCCGAAACATCAGGTCATTCGGTACAACCGCTTTAAACATGGAAAATGTAATATTTTAAGAACTGTACTAAATATAAAATGTTTGATTGTCCTTTTGCTAGGATATCAGCAATAGATATCAGCCTGTTAGCATTGTTTGAAAATATCGTATATCGGTATAACCAAAACTGTCATTCGGTAAAACAGAAATTTTGGTTAAACTGAATGACTTTTTTGGTGAAAAATTTTGTAAAAAATGACAAAAGCAGTGTTAATTGATTATAAAACCACATAATCTCATTGTTAACACTTAATAAAACTACAAAATTAATTATATCTCCATTAGGTTTTCTTACACTTTTAAAAACCTTATTCGTCAATGAGCCATATAGAGACATCGAGATTCAGGATGATTGTGGCTTGTGCATATTTTTATGCAGAAATTGACTGTTTTAGACTGACAGCAGTTGTTGTTGAAAGTCAAGGGGAAAGATTACGAATAATAATATCTCTGCTGTTTGCATTTAAATAGTGTATACTTTATTTGAGTTGGGCGTTAAGCTACTTGTTTATTCACACTGTGTACTGCAGGTCAGAGCTGGATATGTTACATTAAAGTGACCAGCAGAGCTGCCTGGGAATTATTGTATTTATATCTTTTTAAAGTTATGTTGACCTACTTTGCAACTTTGAAATATAAATTACACATTTTTTTGCTGTTTTGGTCCGCTGCGAGCACTGCAGGGTGAACTGGATGGACACATAATCTCAAAGAAATAGTTCATCCAAAAATGAAAAAAAAAAGTGCATCTTTCCAAACCATATTGTTTTTTCTTCTATTACACACAAAATTAGATGTCAGCATTATTAACGGCAAATGCCATCAGTTCTCTCATGCCACGTGACTGCAAATGAGATCTGAAAGCTTCAGCTTGACTATATAAATCACCATCCATCTTGTATTCAAAAACAGTTTAGACATAAGATATTCTTTAATGTTTCATAAAAAAGACTTTTTGAAATTTCCCCTTGAACTAGTGCCTGTAAATGGCACGCAAATTTTTTTTTTTTTCAATTTGACTCTGAGGTTGATGACAAAAGTAGCACTTGAGATCTTCAGAGCTCTGTTACAGAGGAGGAGGTGAAGAAGCTGTACTTACTCTGTTTGAAGCCCAGGTATGGTATCCTCTCAATGGGAGTTTTCCTCTCTTTCATGTACTTATACAGTGCCACCAGGAAGGCCTGCTCATCTGTGCGGCACTCCTCACCTCCTTCAACCTTCGGTTTGTCTTCAGGCGTCACTTTTTTCCAACTGCTGCCACTATTGCTGTTTCTGGGCTTGGGAACTCCTGATTTTGAGTCCACCTTCATCTAAACACCACAGAGCAAAAAGAATTATTTAAGAATATTGAAAAGCACGCTTGGTATGTCTAGGTCAATAACATCAGATCTACTTCAGACCTGCATCAAATAAATATCAAAAGATATTGCATCTACTGCAGTGTTTCCCAACCACACACTAGTGTGCCATGACATGTTTTCAGGTGTGCTGTGGAAAATTACCAAAAATGAAAATAAAATAAATGCTATACAATTAAGAATATATTGTCGCTGTCAGGCGGAAACCTCGTATCTCTATATTTCGTCATTTTTGTTTTATTTTATTTTTAAAAATCAATGCTATTGTTATCCTTTATGCCTGTATGTGGGTTTTACAAATATTTAACCAATGAAAAGGATTTAAAAGAGCTTGTGACTAAACCTCCTTAACTCCATTGGATCCTCAAACTGTCAGTCAAACCTCGTAATTCCACCCACCTCTATCGTAAAAGAAGTGCAGCACGCAGTTTGGAGATACACGTCTGCTTGTTTGCAAAGCAAAGGTAAATAAAAAAACTGATGTTTGGTTTGAATAAGTACAATGTTTTCTTTACTCAAGAAACACTATGTCTATAAAGGCTAATGTTTTTTCTATTTGAAGAGCGGAAAAGAGTCTTAATGTGGTATTTGCCATATAGTTGTAGCAATACTGTTTTAAATATCCTGCTTCATCTATTATATATTATGAGATTTTGTCCAAATGTATTTAACATTAAGAAAAACTGAGTGCGCATCTAATAAACTTTATAACCTGTAAGTCGATGAAAGCGTAACGTGATACGTTCCAGTGACAGAAAAAAATATGTCTGTCATTTGCTGGTCAAAAACCTCGCAACTCCATTTGAGCTTGATTTTCATAAAATGTTAATATTATAATGACACGTGTACGTTTGACATATATAAAGCCACCAACTTTGATTTCAAGGTGTTTAATTATTTAAAAAACACAAGGTTTTCGCCCGACAGCGACGATATGTAAATTTGTTGTTTTATCATCATCACCAACAACATCATATAGCTACCTATATATGACCTTATTGTGTTCATATTTGACTTAAGCTCAAGTTTCACATTAAATGTGAGAACTACTTTTAATAATTCTTATATATTCTTAAAAGCACAAAATGTAATTTTCTCAGCTAGAGGTTGCTTATTCAAAACAAAGGCATAGCTTGATTTGCCTGGCAAGTCCAGAATGATATATCTTCTACAAGATATATCAGTCTGGTCAGTCCGCCCTCCGTCGCGCCTCAAGTCAACTCCAAACCGTACCGTGCCATCAGATTCGTTTATTTCAGTGACGCAAACAAGCGTCACTCTAGTGCGGCAAAAGTCGCCTTCAATATTAACAAAGATTGCGCACGAGAGACCTGAGAGTTTGTTCTATTCAGCCGTGAGTTCAGTTTTAAATGACCAAAAACACATTAATTATTTACTTTTCGCTGTTGACTCTCTTGTCGCTTTGCTAACGTCATATCCGCCCTTCTCTGATTGGTTTACTCCGCTTCCTGTTTGCTCGGATTTGCTCTGCCCTAGAAATCGAATTGATTCAATTGCTGACCAGACTCATCCGCTGGTACAGTAATGAGGCTGGATTTTCCAGGCAATAGCTTGATGATGCCGCGAATGTGCGTGGAATCATGGGTTGTCGTCGTCTTCGCCTCCACAGCCGATGGAAAGGAATTCAACGGACTCAGGAAGAAATCATGTTCATAGATGAGTTAATGTATTCAAGTTTTACAAATGTTACGGTGGTATGAAGCAGGACAGTTCGAAGAGCAGTGGGAGTGGGACAAGGCCGCTGTAGCGAATGCTAATGATAGACACCTGCGATGCACACCGATCTCGAGTCCAGTTGAGCTTTTAAAGTGATGATACACAGGGCAACTTTTTGAGCAATGTTGCCAACAATATTGCTTGGGCACTTTCCCATTGAGAATGAGCAGCAAATTTATATCTGGATACTTTAGATCAGTTGTGGGCAATTTTTTTTTAGATCTTCCAATCAGAATGCTTGCAGCCGATCACATGACCATTTTGGAGATTTCAGAAAAAAATCAAACAAGATGGTGGCTTCTCAGCAGCAGTGGAGCGAAGAAAAAGTGCGTGAACTTACATTTTATTCTGTTTAATGTCTGTAGTGGTGTAAGCTGTAGGGCGTATGGCACGTGAAAGTAGCTTTTGACGCGATTGACGAATCCGCCTTTTGCCAAACTTTTCCTATCACAAATCAGATTGGAAAGACATTTACATTTAATAAAAATGAAGAAAATAATTGAAAAGTTGAAATAAAGTGTTTATAATAAAGTATTTATTGGGTTGGCAATAGATTTGCTCCTCTCTGAATGGATGCTGCCAACTGTCCATTGCCCTAATTAGTGCCCTAATTAGTTGCCCGTTGATGGCAACATTGCCCAGCAACATTGCTCAAAAAGTTGCCCCGTGTATCATCACCTTTATTATGCTTTTGCTGCAGTGGGTCGCTTCTGCTTTTTTCGTTGCGTATGTGGGGTAACGCAGCGCTGTTTTACATGGTTAAAACAATCATACTAAATACATTTGAGTGTGTTGAAAGTTATGTTATAACATTACTCTGCGCGTTCGCTCGGTGGCTGCTATCAGAGACTTGTTGCACTTTGCAGTAATCTAGATCCATATTAGTAAAACTGGTAGCGCGGATATGAAGTAATTGACAGGTGATGCAGTGATATGATCCGTGACCTGGTTAAAATTGATGATTTCTCTGGGTTTAAACATTGCTGGAATCTTTTGGGATAATGTAAGTACACAAGTCAACAAAATATATGACATTGTTCTAGTAGTTTTTGGATATTTTTAAGCTAAAAATATTACATATTGTGCCTTTAATACTTTTAATGAGGGAATTCTTAATCAGTATTATTGTCTTGTTCTCCAGTAATATTAAAACATTCTTAAAACAGGATCAGTTGTCATCACAGTCTTATTGTTTTTGTTTGTTTTAAGCATTAACACCACTAAATCTTGTTAAATTTAGATTTAAATTTAGATCAAGTTTATTTGATTTTGATTATTTATATATTTTTTTATTTATTTGATTTATTTTTATATGTGATTTTTTTTTCTTTAAAGTTGTTATTTTGATTTACACTACTGTTTGGTCCTTCAGAAATCATTTTAATATGCTGATTTGGTGCTCAAAAATCATTTCTTCTTATGATCAATGCTGAAAACAATTGTGCTGATTAATATTTTTGTGAAAACCGTGATAAAAAAATGTCAGGACTCTTTGATAAATAGAACACCATTTATTTGATATAGAAATATTTTGTAATAATGCAAGTCTTTACTGCAACTTTTGATCAATTTAATGCGTTCTTCCTGAATAAAAGTATTATTTTCTAAAAAGAAAAAAAAAAGAAAAAACAAACCTTCGAACGGCACTAAAAACAAGCCAAAAATACAGATCAAAGTGGTTATTTTTTTCCAATAAAAAAATAAAAAAATAAATAAAATAAAATAAATAAATTTTGAAAAAAATTGTTTTCAGTTCCAGCGAACTCATAAACATTTAAAATAGCTCCTGACCCAGGAGTGAGTGTCTGAGAACTGTTCTGGAGGCAGTTTTACAGTGTCAGGCCTCACCATGCTGTCACATACTGCAGTCATCGCTGGCCCACACACGTCTGTTTAACCATCTGTTCCCGATAATCAAGAGCATTTATTTTCCAAAAGGAGTTATCAAGGCCAGTATAATATGTGAACGAATACAAAAAAAGTCAAAGAATGAAATGCTGAAGCATTAGGTTACGGTGACATGAATTAAACACTCCCTGGAAGTAGTATAACATGCTTTTTGAAGTATATTTATGCATGTTCTCTATCATATGAGAGCTATTACAGAATAAAACCATTTGTTTTTAATTACAATTTATTTATATTACTGAGGCCAAATTACTCTGCTTGAAATACAGTTGTTGTATACACCCCATCCTGGGTAAAGCAACTGAAGGGGTCAAGTCAAGTCAATTTTTTTTGTATAACATTTAAAACGTTGTTTCAAAGTTTCAAAAAATTACAAAAAATGGTGTTAATGTTTATGATATCTTAATATCTTCATGCAACGAAAAAAAGCAATCAAGCAGTTGAGATATGCTTTGTAGAATACACACACACACATATATATACATTATATATATATATATATATATATATATATATATATATATATATATATATATATATATATATATATATATATATCAGAGATGGGCACTCGAGTTAGAAACTCGGACTCGAGTCGCATTTTAACAGACTTCAGAGTTGGACTCGGACTCGACCTGAAATGACTCCAGACTTGACTCGACTCGGCACAAAAGACTCGGAATATTTAAAAAAAGACTCAAGTCTTTTACCCTTAACTAATGATATAATAAATAAAGAATTTCTGTTGTATTTAAATGGTTTTATAATATCTGCATCACATATATTTCCTTACGTGTCGTGGTAGATTGGACTTTTGTCATAGAATTTGATTACGTATGTCCGAAATGTCATAATAAGAGTCCCATGCAACAAGACGGGATCCACCGTGCAATAGGTTCTTTCGTTTGGGTTTATTATCATGTCAGATCAGCTAGATGCACGGAATGTGGGAAAACAATTAAAGACACCAGAACAACATCATCAAATTTTATGAGACATCGCATCCACAAAGGGTAGTCACATAAACTCACACAGCTAGCTATTATACTGTGGTGTAGCTGCATGGCTCATTTGAATTGCCAGCCTGTTAAAATATGAACAAAAAAAATCTAGACTTTAAACCTAGCACTACGTTTTATCAATCTTTTCATATTATTTGCAGCTTTTCTATTTCTTAATGTGTGTCCATAAGAGAGATAGAAAGAGATGTTAATCCATTTATTACTTAAAGCTCATATTTTAACATATCACAATCAGCATGTGTAGAGTTTTCAATTGACATTCTTAAACATTCCGAAGTTTAATATTTTCTGATAATGACTGTCGTCACCAACAACGAAGCTGTATAACAATCTGCTGTATAACAAACCGTGACTCACTGGCGCCATCTTGCGTCCACTTAGTGACTGTATTGAAAATGACTACTCGTGTTGCTAGGACGACTGTTTTGTACATTGTAATGGATTATAAAGTAACAAACTGGATGTACATTATCCCTTACATCATAGGACCTTAATTTCAAATGAAACAGATTATAGAAAGATCATATAATTTTGTCTATATAATACAACTAGGATAAAATATAGGATTTGATTATGAGCATTTTTTTTAATGACTCGAGATACGCAAGAATGTATGGAGATACTTATATATCCAACTTCATATAAAGAGCTGGGCGATAATATAGTTACATGTTATGACAAAACAAAAAAAAACATCAGGCAGTTGAAATGAACTATTTAGTACTGTATATTGCTGTATGTTGAGTGTACTGCATGTATGCACATAAAGTTAGATATAATATAAATCCTTTTTTTATATAGAGCTGTGCGATAATACAGTTCACATTTTGCAACGATATAAACAAACATGCAGCTGAGCTACAGAGCCGCATTAGATCACATCTTAAAAAAACACAGTCAGGGCCGGTTCAGATCACTGCATGTTTTTAAGGTTTTCAACAAAGCTGGAGTGAATTAGCTGCTGTTCTGCTGGACAAATATTCATCCAGATGAGGAAGACCATAAAACACTGCCCTCATGCTGGCAGGAGAATGGACAGGAAATGACATGCAAGGGCAAAGGTTGATAAAATAACAAGAAAAACAATTGTAGCCCATTAGTCAAACATGGGAATCTGAAGAAACAGCAACATTAAATGCCAAACAACGGGAAGAGGAGGGAAGTACTTCAGATTGAAGGATTGAAACTGAGACTAAGTTAATCATATCTAAAAACTCCCCACAAAAAAGGGAATTTTGCATTGAAAGACATGCAGAAAATTGAAGGATACCCTATATATCTGTGAGCAGTGTACTGAACAATTCCAATGCAATGAATGATATTAGAAGCTGAAAATATGAAGGCTTGTTTACCTTTATTATTATTTTATATATTTTATCATTTTTCATTTTCTAAATTATCTAGCTTTTTATAGTCCAATAATTTTAAGTATCTTACTTTAATTTTGTATTCATTTTGCTTTATTTAGTAAGTATTATATACTATCAATTTAATATAAATTAAAGGTGCCCTAGAACATTTTTTTAAAAGATGTAATATAAGTCTAAGGTGTCCCCTGAATGTGTCTGTGAAGTTTCAGCTCAAAATACCCCATAGATTTTTTTAATTCATTTTTTTAACTGCCTATTTTGGGGCATAATTAGAAATGAGCCGATTCAGGGTGTGTGGCCCTTTAAATCTGGTGCTCCACGCCTCAAGAGCTCCCGCTTGCCTTAAACAACATAAAAAAAGTTCAAACAGCTAATATAACCCTCTAAATGGATCTTTACAAAGTGTTCGTCATGCAGCATGTCTAATCGCGTAAGTACAGTGTTTATTTTGATGTTTACATTGATCCTGAATGAATTTGATAGTGCTCCGTGGCTAACGGCTAATGCTACACTGTTGGAGAGATTTATAAAGAATGAAGTTGTGTTTATGAATTATACAGACTGCAAGTGTTTAAAAATGAAAATAGTGACGGCTCTTGTCTCCATGAATACAGTAATAAACGATGGTAACTTTAACCACATTTTTAACAGTACATTAGCAACATGCTAACGAAACATTTAGAAAGACAGTTTACAAATATCACTAAAAATATCATGTTATCATGGATCATGTCAGTTATTATTGCTCCATCTGCCATTTTTTGCTATTGTCCTTGCTTGCTTACCTAGTCTGTTGATTCAGCTCTGCACCGATCCAGACGTTCTGCCCTTGTCTAATGCCTTTCATAATGTTGGGAACATGGGCTGGCATATGCAAATATTGGGGGCGTACACCCCGACTGTTACGTAACAGTCGGTGTTATGTTGAGATTCGCCAGTTCTTCGGAGGTCTTTTAAACAAATGAGATTTATATAAGAAGGAGGAAACAATGGAGTTTGAGACTCACTGTATGTCATTTCCATGTACTGAACTCTTGTTATTTAACTATGCTGAGGTAAATTCAATTTTTGAATCTAGGGCACCTTTAAAATAAAATGTTTACTGTATAATTAATGTAAGACTTGATTAGGGTTTAGGCTTTCATTTTTAAAAAAAAATATTATCGATTGATCAATCAATCAATCAATCAATCAATCAATCAATCAATCAATCAATCAATCAATCAATCAATCAATCGATTTTTTTAACTGGCCATTTCACCAAGTCATACAATGGCTATTATATATACCAGCCATTGTATGATTTGCTGAAATGCTGAAATGGCCAGTTTCTACTGATTTCTTTGGTATTTTCTACACAAACATTCCCAGAGACTGCTGTGCATGATGATAAGACACTCTCTTCTTGTCTAGATGTGGGTTTATTTTTCAAAGTGGACCAGACCTTATGCTGATAGTTGAAAGTTTATAACTCTGGGATACAAGATATTAGTCAAAATATGAAAATAATCTGTTCTGACCAGATTTTCACAGTTCCAAATACCTTGACAAGAGACTTGCCCTCCACACCGTTGGGCTCCTTGGCAGTACCACCCTGCCCCTGTGAATCTCGCCGCTGGGAGAAGGAGAGCTTCTTTTTCCGGGGCCGGCCCTTCAGGTTGGGTGCTGTGGACAGCAGAAGACCAGTTAGATACGCACCCACATCCCATAAAGACCACTGACATCTGCTCACTGCACTATAGCACAAATAAGGAAACATGGCAAAAGATAATCCATGTCTGCGGTGGACACACATAAGCTACAGCCAGCATTGTTCCACCAATTGATTGCTTGACAAGTGATCCCTGGAGCCATTCCAGTGACTTACATTGCTTTAAATTATATATCATCCTCCTTCATTCTGGATATTTTTACATTGAATGGCACTCAGGACATAATTATCCTGAGACAAGGTCAAAATGCTGTCCGTCACTGTTAAAGGCATTGTTGGTCATCAGGTCCAAATCGTTGTCATTATTATATCGGCCTCCGAGCAGGAATTTTAGATAATACACATGGTAATGGTAAAGCAATTCACGGAATGACAGGATGTGTCAACAATCAGAAAACTCAAACAAAAGCTGAAGGGCAAATGAATACAGTCCCTAATATGTCGTCATCACAGCTCAAAATAACACCAGAGGTAGGTGCAACCGGGTCAGCCTTAAAGGACAAGTTCACTGAAAAATGAAAATTCTGTCAGTATTTGCTCACTCATGTAGTTTCACATATTGTCTAATAATTCAATTTTCTGCTTGACATGGCACAGCTTACCCCTATGGGGCATGTGCCACTTCACCACAAGTCGTATTTCTATGGTTGTAAACTGTACACTGTAAACCCTAACATTTGAAATAATTAATTGGTTTGAGTATGACAAACTTAAACTAATTAGTTCAGTCAAATGAACTTTTATGAGTATTTAACATTTTCTTTTTCTTTTAAGTCCACAGAACTGACATATTTTAAGTAAACTGAACCGTTTCATTGTTTTGAGTTTTATGAACTATTTCTTTTCATTTAGACGAACTTAAATTTAACTGAAACTGGGCTGGGATTTCTATTTCCCAGCACGCTTTGCCCATGGCACTCGAAAGGGAGAGTAAATGCTAAAATTAAGTGCAAGATTAATGTTAAGTGGGAAATTTAGTAGTGATTAATGTTTTGTTATGCTAATTTAGAAGAGTTTCTGTTAATGTGGGTTTTGGAGAGTTACCATCATGGTGACAAGTGGTGCATGTGGCTTGGTTTGAGAGTACAGAATAGCACTTGCTGTACTCATTCAGCAAGTTTTTATATCATACTATTGTTAACATGTTAGAAAATTAGCAAGTTAGTATTCATTAAATTAGCTTGTTATAGCTAGCTAAGTTTCCACTAATAAAATGTTTTACTTTGAGATTACATGATAATTTTAAGTTAAATGTATGAATTAGTTTACTCAAATATTTCAATTTAAGAAAAAAAAAATGTATGAGTAAAAAATAAAAATTAAACATTTTGATGTAACCGACTGCCTCAATTTTTTTGAGTTTTGCCAAATTATTCAAGTTTATAGTGTATTAAAAACAAAGGTTCTCAACTTCTTATTGGCATCTATGGTTCCATGAAGTTCATTTAACATTCATGGGACCTTTCCATTGCTCAAAATGTTCTTCATATCATTAAAAAGTTCTTTACACTGAGCTTGAATGATTTTGAAAGTCTTATGCTGCGTTCACACCGAACGCGTCTGGGGCGTCAAATTCGCGTCAGACGCGTCTAGTTGGACGCTTGAACATTATGAAGTCAGACGCTTCAGACGCACGTCAAATTCGCTCTATTCGCACGTCAAAACAAAGTGTGTTCAGACGCGAATTCGCATCATGGGAGGGGCTTCCATTTCTCTCTGCACAGAGCCTCTGAATAAACACATCATCTCGTCAGTTGGAAACCAGTAGCGGCAATTTAACTCGGTTATGCCGGCCGGCTTTTGCTAGCGAGCAGGTGGGCTATGATCAACGGCTAAAATCATGCAAAGCGTTTTACAACTAACCAGACTGTCCGATTTCTTTGCTTATCCTCTTCCAGGCAAGGTCCTTTTTATTCCTGTCTCGATAAAAATATGATGACACATCATAGGTGGCCACACACAGACTATTATCTTTGTTCTGGTCTCCGCTGATCACGTCATAAAAACGTTACCAAAGCAGAGTCCCTGATTGGTTAACGCGCCGTGAATTTTCGCCAAAGTTCAGATTTTTCAACTCGGGCGTCTAGGGCGTCAGATGCTCAATTCGCGCGTCAGACCCATCAAGCGCGTGAACGCTCAATTCACGGCGCGCCATTTGCGCGTCAACGGTCGCATTGCATTTGTGTAAAAAACAAAAAAAAACAAAGAAAAAATCCATATTTAACAAGTTATGAAGTAAAATATCTAGCTTCCGCCAGACCGCCTTGCATATTCAACCAAAGAAGAAAGTGTAAACTGCTGTCGCGTCAGTTATGTTTTTCCGTAAGTTGAATAGCGTAAGCTTTTTGAACTGCAAGAGTTTTACACTTTCTTCGAGTGAACAGTCTATCGGGTCAGAGGAAAATCAAATGTGTCACATTTCCAGAACTTTCTAAAAGCCCATTGTGCACCTGATGAACGGCACAGAAGCATCACCAGCATCCAGCTGGAAAATGACAAACACAAGCGAGAGTTCAAACTCAGAGCAACGAGAGGCAGGCGGAGCTTCTGACACCAGGACAGGTGCTCTCGAGCACAGGTTCAGCGAGGTCAGCTGGCACTGCATTCCATGTGCGCTGATGATTAAATCACTGTCAAGGTTACACAGGGCCCAAGGCTGCGGCCACAACGCTACACTTGATCTTCCAACAAAGCTCAGACTGGCAACATGATCTGTTCTGGGAAAAGAAAAGAAAGCATTAACTAATCAGCTGGAGAAGAGCTTATTTTATTTTATTTTTGGGTTCTTTTCTCAACACGCCACCTTTTTTCATCAAATTTGGCACACGCAGCAGTAAGGTCAGAGAAACGGCGCATTAAATGAGTCCATTTGTTCATAAATAAACATTTATGTAAGAAGCCTTTTTGTCACCTTGGCAACAGGCAGGTTGTTTACTTGGCTGCTGTGGCCATGACAAACACATTTGCGCAGACATCCGTGGGCTCGGCAGAGGAAAGGCTTACGTTTATTGAGGAAATGGGGCCGCTTCTCTCTTAAATGTCACTTTTCCTTTGTTCCTTGGACTAATTCACTCAAATGGGATTCGTATTCGCCAATTCTTCCTCTTTTAGCTTCCACCCCACATCACAATCATTTGAATTCCAGCCATGTGAGTAATGTATTACTCATGATTGCTGGACTACATTAGCTCCTTTACTTCACGCTTGTTATCCCGCATTGAGCACTCCATTCCCATTTTTCAGACTTCCATATTATAAATAACAAATAAAAACTGATTTGTTTGTTTAATGATTAATATACACACTACTGTTCAAAAATTTGTGGTCAGTAAGACTTTTTTTTAAATGGATTTAATCAAAAATACAGCAAAAACAGTAATGTTGTTAAATATTATTGCACATTTTAAATAACCTTTACCTATTTTATTATATTTTAAAATGTAATTTATTTCTGTTATCATAGCTGAATTTTCTGCATCATTACTCCAGTCTTCAGTGTCACATGATCCTTCAGAAATCATTCTAATATGCTGATTTGCTGCTCAAGATCCATCCATCATTCGATAATCAAATTGAAATTGAATCATGAAAATGAATGATTTACACAAATTATTTATTGTATCAGCTCATTGTCCTCAACTTGATTTTTTAAGTCAGTTTATTATAATTTAAGTTGAAATGACTTGCAAATCCAAGCTGATTGTACTTAATTTAATGCAGCAACTGAACTTAAGATTAAGTTGAAATAGGTGGATTTTTACTGTGTACTAATAAGAGTATAATACTCTCAGCTCCATTTAAAACCTTTTTATAATTTTGTTCAAATGTGCCTTAATCATTTGGCATATAAGAGGTCTATGTACCATTAAAACAATCTACAAGTTTCAGAGCTTAAAACGTCCGCCTCATTATAAACAAAGCATTTATGTAATCAAGTTCCAAAAACGGCTTGTTTGTATATTGTGGGATCTGTGACGTCACAGGCGTCTGCCTCCAGAGCGTCGAATAGATTTGCATCATCGCATCATAGGCCCCGCCTACTGCCGTGACCATAGGTCATGACACTTGCCTAAACTGGATACAAGCGTCCCGTTGCATCAAAAACAAATAGAACGCATTATAATCACTGACACTTTCTACACTGTATACAGTATTCTAATGCCAGTTCACTTTTGGACGTACTCCACGTGCTTGAGTGTGCTGACAACAGGACAAATGGAAGAGTGAATGGATTCATAAAGGAACGTTTGCTTTGACATGTCCAGCTTAAACAGCTCATTTGCTCATTTCTCTAGAGCCTTCAGAAGGATACCAGCGTCAGGAACAAGTAGATGGTTTATTTTAATGGCGTCCGGGATCGTGTCAGATAATTATATGTTTGTTCAGAGCATTTTGTTTTGTAAACAAGGCACAGTGTAATGGAGAGTTTGCAAAGAAACTTTTGTTCACAGAATGTAGCAGTCAGCTGGATTGGATCTGACAGCAGCTACATCACAAGAGCAAGTAAATGATGGTTTTATATGGGTAATGTTTTCAAAACACTTACGTGCAATAGCAAGTATGCGTTGACATAGGGCATTTCGGGTATATATTAATCAAAAAAAGCAATACTTTGAGCAAACAGCTGAGAAAATCACATTTTTGTCAAAGACTACATCTGGATCATACACTGTAAAACCGAACAGTGAAATTAATTAAATTAAATGAGTTTGTTTCACTCAAATATAATGAAAGTTCATTGTACTTAATAGGAAAAAGTTGCATGAACTCAAAATTTCATTGTAGTAAGCTGAACTTAATATGATTGAGTTGAGCTGCAGCAGATTTCTAATTCCCAGCATGCTTTGCACCAGACCATATAAATAACTGTTGAAATTAAAGGGATAGTTCACCCAAAAATGAAAATTTGATGTTTATCTGCTTACCCCCAGGGCATCCAAGATATAGGTGACTTTGTTTCTTCAGTAGAACACAAATTATGATTTTTAACTGCAACCGTTGCCGTCTGTCAGCCATATAATGCAAGTCAATGGTCACACAATCTATAAGAATCAATAAACATGCACAGACAAATCCAAATGAAACCCTGCGGCTCGTGATGGCACATTGATGTCCTAAGACACGAAACGATCGGTTTGTGCGAGAAACCGAACAGTATTTATATAATTTTTTACCTCTAATACACCACTATGTCTAACAGCATTCAGCAATCGCTTGGCGAGGTCTGATTGCGCTCTGACAGCGGCAGTGATGTCTCACGCATATACTTCAATGAGTGCTAGACATCACTTCCGCTGTCAGAGCGCGATCAGACCTCACCAAGCGAATGCTGAACGCAGTTGGACATAGTGGTGTATTAGAGGTAGAAAATTATATAAATACTGTTCGGTTTCTCGCACAAACCGATCGTTTCGTGTCTTAGGACATCAATATGTCGTCACAAGCCACAGGGTTTAATTTGGATTTGTCTGTGCATGTTTATTGACTCTTATAAATTGTGTGACCATTGACTCGCATTATTTGACTGACAGACATCAACGGTTGGAGTTAAAAATCATCATTTGTGTTCAACTGAAGAAACAAAGTCACCTACATCTTGGATGCCCTGGGGGTAAGCAGATAAACATCAAATTTTCATTTTTGGGTGAACTATCCCTTTAAGTGTTATGTTGTGTGTTTTTGCACAAGATTAACATATGGCAATATAAGTTAATGTTTAATGTTGTGTTATGTTGGGATTCAGGGGGGTTCTGTTATGTTAGTTTTGTAGGGTTACCACTGTGGTGAAGAGTAGAGCCTGTGGTTAGGTTGAGGATGAGCTGCAAAACATTTAAGACCACATGTTGTTTGATTACATATGCAAGTATGTAATGACAGTCTCTCTGATAGTTATAATAGCATGTGTTATTTGCTATGTAACATTTAACCAAGATCTGAATGTGATGTTTATGTAAATTAACTGTATGTAATTAACATTATGATGAGTTGGGAAAGGGATGCTGTTGACGGGATTGTTAGTGAGAGACAACCGTGCACCACACTGGCCTTGATCCGCTTCCATGGCTCTCAGCCCCGCCCCACTTGTCACAAAAATTTTAAGTTCTACCAACTTTAAAAAAATGAGTTAGTTTACTTAAATGTTTTGAGGTAATACGTTTCCTCAAATGTTTTGAGTATTCTGAACTTATTGGGTTTTACAGTGTATTCAGAACAATGAACAAAACATAGATGGAGTAGATAAGATCGAGTCCATCAGCACCCCCAAAGCTTGCACAGTCCTATAGCTCATCCTGGGTCGACATTTCATTCAGTAACGTTTTGATTTATATGCTGTTTAATGTTGATGATCATGTTATTTTATGATTACATATGCTATCGCTTGTTTCTGCATCTTCTTCACCTGTTTATCAGGAGATTAAGAATCAATTCCTGATTCCTGAGCTTGCTGATGAGACAAAACAACTATCTCACTCTCTCCCTTATTCTAGCACACAATATGGGGACTAGATTGGCTGATATATCAGCCAGGCCAAAGAATCTGCCAATATTTGGCCAGCGTGAGATAACTGGCTGTTAAGTGTTCCTACTTAGCCAGAAGAAGAATGTTAGAATCTGTAGTTATGGCTTTATCAATGAGGGTTGTTCCAAGTGACTTTACACCATTTATGTTAAATAAGCCAATGTGTACGATTATCTAAATGCTTTAAATACACCCATAATGCATATGTTGTGTCGCTGTACTTTAAACCAAAGCTTCAGTTATGCAAAGGAACAGCAGACCCCTTCTTAATATGTTTTCTTTTCTTGTTTCCCCCTAAACTGACAGCTCCCATTGTCACAAACATCAAAAGCTCATTACCGCAACTCAGTTGCTTTTGTTTCCAGTAATCTCTGCACTTTCCCTCTGTGGATTTTAACAGGTCATTTACCATGGTGCTGGGGGCTGCAGGGTGGCCAGAGCTTTGAAGCCGAGCAGGGCTTCTCTACCTTCTTCCAAAGTCATTACAGAGCACTATGGGGTCTCTCGCAGATCAAATATCTGCTTGTGCATTCCTGTGGTCATGCTTTTCCCTTTGAGCAAATACGTTTGAAGCATATCTGTGGATTCTCCAGAGTTTTGGCCTGAAACATTTGCGGTGGATGGAAGTTTCAGAGGAAGCCAGAATTAAATGAACTGTATCTGAGAGTCTCATTCAAAGTCAGACCCACACCCCTCCACCCAAAACACACACACACACACACTGTACAGTATGGGAAAATATTCGCCCGCACATTCCATGGCTCAAATTATTGTACAGTATGTTTACAACTGCTATAAAGTTGTACTACTTAATATATTAATATATCTACTTAATACATCTACTTAATATATTAATAATAATAAATTATATTATTTAATTGTTTACAATAACATTTTTGTTAGAATTCAATTTTCAATATTTTATGTACTAAAAAATTAAGAAATTAATACAATTAAAGAAAAATAAAGTTAATAACAACTATAAAAAATTATTTAAAACATGTAAAATTATAAAAATGACTAAACTTGAACTAAAATTAAACTGAAAATGAAAAAAGCATTCAAAATATGAATAAAAACTATAATATTTTCTTAGTGGTACTAAAATAACACTGGCGTTCATTGAGTGAGAAGTATCTGACTGCTATGGAACAGCCAGAGTGATGATGTTGCACTCTGCTGAAAGGTCACGTTCATCACGTGACCTGTGTGGTCTGGCACACGTCCACCTGATAAACTCTGCTGCTAGGAAACTCGCTGCTTTAATTATGCAGGAAGATGGAGGGGCTGTATGCCAAATTCTGCCAGTCTAGTCCTGCCCATGTTTTCATCATCAGCTAGCTGCAGTTCCATTCATAACATCAGCAGGGTAAGTGGATTATATGAGCACATTTATGATAGACACATTCATATCAATAATCCAGAGCTCAGAGTAACAGATCAGTTAAACAGGAAGTCTCCACTTTTTTTCTCTCATGCCCCGTTCACACATACAGTGGTTTTACAGTCGCTTTTCTGTTGGTCATATTATGGCTGATAATGAATGAATGGGCAAAATTAAAATTGTATACTATTTAGTGGATGACTGATATGGATTTTTTTGATGACCGATATAAAGCTGATATATGTGATATTACACTATTTAAATTAAATAACACGCACAACAGTTGCTGCAGTGAAATTTGGATTTATTAAATTATAAATAAATAATTGTAAAATCAATCAATATGAAAAAAATAATCTGAACTTGATAAAACAAATTTATTGACGCTTCAGAAACTTCTTGATTCTGTAATTTTATTACAGTATTTATCACAAATTAAAGAAATAGGAAGTAAAAAGGAAGTAAACACTGTAACCAACAGGACTCAAGTTTGTGATCACTGGGAAATATATATTCTCAAATAAAGACCAGGAAATGCAAATTTTACACACAGTGACATATAATATTAATATAAAATAGGGGCAAACTGTATATATAGCACATCATAGTCTGATATCATTGATTTTAGGATTGCGCTTGCATCTGTGTTCAGGTGATGCCATTTTTAGTGCTGTCAAAATAAATGCTGCTTCCAACATTTATCGGCCTACAGAAAAATGTATCGGCAAATGCTGATAATATAAAATGACACATATCAGTCGACTACTAGTATTATTTTCTCTAAATAAATTTAAAATAAAATGCTACAAATGAATTTAGGCATCACAACATTAGAATGTATTATAAAGATTATCAAACTGATTATTTTAAAACTGTGGATGCCGTTAGATAGCGGCAGCAAAATTATTTTAAACGTAGAAATAGGGGAAATAAGAATGTACATTTAAATATATTGAAATATAAATCCAATAAATAGACCGACAACTATGACAAAAAAGCAAAAAAACAGAACAAAAAACTCTACAATATTGGCCAATAATGGATATCGATATATTGTGCATCTAAATGACATTTTTTTGGGCAAATCACTTGAGTCTTAAAGGGGATGCTGATTATGATTTCACTTTTTTAACTTTAGTTAGTGTGTAATGTTGCTGTTAGAGCACAAACAACATCTGCAAAGTTATGACGCTCTAAGTTCAATGCAAAGGGAGATATTTTCTTTTAAAGAATTTTCTGTTTAAGAACTACAACAAATGCCTGATATAGGGACTACAACGAGCTTCTTTCTAGGTTGGTGACATCACTAACCCTAAAATTTACATAAACCATTCCCCAGGGAACATGCAACAGGGGGTGAGGCCATGTTGGGCTGCTTTAGAGAAGAGGAAGAGTTGTTGTCGTAGAGTGTTGTTGCCATGCTGTCATTTTACGCCGGACTGCTTCACAAACGAGGGTCAATTCAATGCTGGATTTGCACAAAAGATTAACATGACGGCACATGCTAGTCGATGAGTTGATTTAACTCCACAGCAACTACATACATTTATCCACTAACCATTCAGAAACTTTCTAAAAGTTGTAACTTCTTTCTGAGTCTCTCCATCAGTGTCTGACTCCGTTTTGAACAATGTAAGGCTGAACACCGCTACTGACAGTCATCATTTTGGCTGCGTGAGATTCTCCTGCTTTGTTGTTGTTGAGCAACCGAAGCGCGAGCTTTTAAAGCTCCGCCCTCTTCTGGAAAGGGGCCGGGAGCAGCAGCTCATTTGCATTTAAAGGGACACACACAAAAATGGTGTGTTTTTGCTCACACCCAAATAAAGGCAAATTTTACAAAAGTAAAATAAATGATCTGTGGGGTATTTTGAGCTGAAACTTCACAGACACATTCTGGGGACACCAGAGACATCTTGTGAAAAGGGGCATTGTAGGTCCTTTATAGAATTAAATCTTGAGCACTTGAGCTTTAAACTTTTCTCAAAAAGAAAATGAATGACTAGAGATTGTTTTGTCTCTGTAAACCGCTCTATGTGTGAACACCTTTTATTTTCCCTCTCTCTTGGCCTGATTAAATTCCTCTGCTCCTTGTGATTTAATACAGCTCTATACAGCAGATGGCACTGTGAGGTGCAGAAGGAGCAAAACATACACGATGAATAAATGATATCGCCCTCATTAAATAATGCTGCACGCTCCCAAATCCCCCACTGAAACGGCAACACTTCTATCTTTTAATCGCTGAGAGTGTTGAGCACAAGTCTCTGAATCAGCAGCAGCAGTGCGACTTCTGCGAGGCTTTTTTTACAGTGCAAACAGATTGGACCAAACAATGAGTCAATGTCACTGCACGTCCCCTCACGGGGGGGAAATGCGGTGTGAGCGCATAGATGACGCACACACCAAGGTCAGATGCTAATTCAAGAGGGAGCAAATGGTACAGTCACAGCACATCACATAAAGCTGTGCATACGCCGGAGGACGGCATCAGCACTGCATACGGTGCGTTTGTTATTTATTTATCTGCCCGTTTGTGCTGAAGTGTGTGGTGTTATGTCATGTGTGGTTGTGGGAGAATGCTGCATCAGCTTGATCCCTCACCACACACTCCAGCCGGCCTGCGCCAAATCCCTCCCATGTGTTATTCATCTCACAATCCTTCGAACTTCACAATGAACTCTGTTTTTATCTTTTCGGAAGAAAGTACGAGTGCTGCTTGCGCATGCGGAAGTCGCTTTCACTGGTTCGTGGTGGTTACTAGGGCGTTCCATGTTCTATGTCACTCTCTATGTATATACAGCTTGGGTCTGATTGATTTGATTTTATTATTCTTTTGCAGCTAACCAAACTTGTTAGAAAAGCTGCTGCTCAACATGTTGCATTATTTGAGGTTCATGTTCATACAACAAATGGTTCATGCAAAAAAGAAATGCTGGTTTGTTTAACCCAAATTTGGGTCAAATATGGACAAACCCAACCGTTGGGTTTGTCCATTTTTGACCCAAATTTGTTTGAAACAACCCAGTGTATTATTAAGTAACACTTTACAATAAGGTCTCATTTGTTAACATTACACTCTAAATACATGCTGGGTTAAAAACAACCCAAGTTGGGTTGAAAATGAACAAACCCAGTGATTGGGGTACTTTTACCCAGCGATTGAGTTGTTTTTACCCAGTGGTTGGATTGCTTTAACTCAGCGATTGGGTTGCTTTATCCCAGCAATTGGATTGCTTTAACCCAGTGATTGGGGTGCTTTATCCCAGCGATTGGGGTGCTTTATCCCAGCGATTGGGGCGCTTTATCCCAGCGATTGGGGTGCTTTATCCAAGCGATTGGGGTGCTTTATCCCAGCAAATGGGGTGCTTTATCCCAGCGATTGGGTGCTTTAACCCAGCGATTGAGTTGTTTTTACCCAGCGGTTGGATTCCTTTAACTCAGCGATTGGGTTGCTTTATCCCAGCAATTGGATTGCTTTAACCCAGTGATTGGGGTGCTTTATCCCAGCGATTGGGGTGCTTTAACCCAGCGATTGGGTTGCTTTAACCCAGCGATTGGATTGCTTTAACCCAGCGATTGGGTAGCTTTAACCCAGCGATTGGGGTGCTTTAACCCAGCGATTGGGGTGCTTTATCCCAGCGAATGGGGTGCTTTAACTCAGCGATTGAGTTGTTTTTACCCAGCGGTTGGATTCCTTTAACTCAGCGGTTGGGTTGCTTTATCCCAGCAATTGGATTGCTTTAACCCAGTGATTGGGGTGCTTTATCCCAGCGATTGGGGTGCTTTATCCCAGCGATTGGGGTGCTTTATCCCAGCGATTGGGGCGCTTTATCCCAGCGATTGGGGTGCTTTATCCCAGCGAATGGGGTGCTTTAACTCAGCGATTGGGGTGCTTTATCCCAGCGATTGAATTGCTTTATCCCAGCGATTGGGGTGCTTTATCCCAGCGATTGGATTGCTTTATCCCAGCGATTGGGGTGCTTTATCCCAGCGAATGGGGTGCTTTAACTCAGCGATTGGGGTGCTTTATCCCAGTGATTGGATTGCTTTATCCCAGCGATTGGGGCGCTTTATCCCAGCGATTGGGTGCTTTAACTCAGCGATTGAGTTGTTTTTACCCAGCGGTTGGATTCCTTTAACTCAGCGGTTGGGTTGCTTTATCCCAGCAATTGGATTGCTTTAACCCAGTGATTGGGGTGCTTTATCCCAGCGATTGGGGTGCTTTATCCCAGCGATTGGGGTGCTTTATCCCAGCGATTGGGGCGCTTTATCCCAGCGATTGGGGTGCTTTATCCCAGCGAATGGGGTGCTTTAACTCAGCGATTGGGGTGCTTTATCCAGCGATTGGATTGCTTTATCCCAGCGATTGGGGTGCTTTATCCCAGCGATTGGATTGCTTTATCCCAGCGATTGGGGTGCTTTATCCCAGCGAATGGGGTGCTTTAACTCAGCGATTGGGGTGCTTTATCCCAGTGATTGGATTGCTTTATCCCAGCGATTGGGATGCTTTAACCCAGCGATTGGGTTGTTTTTACCCAGTGATTGGGGTGCTTTAACCCAGGGATTGGGTTGCTTTAACTCAGAGATTGGGGTGCTTTAACTCAGCGATTGGGGTGCTTTAACCCAGCGATTGGATTGCTTTAACCCAGTGATTGGGGTGCTTTATCCCAGCGATTGGGGTGCTTTATCCCAGCGATTGGGGTGCTTTATCCCAGCGAATGGGGTGCTTTAACTCAGCGATTGGGGTGCTTTATCCCAGCGATTGGATTGCTTTATCCCAGCGATTGGGTGCTTTATCCCAGCGACTGGATTGCTTTATCCCAGCGATTGGGGTGCTTTATCCCACCGAATGGGGTGCTTTAACTCAGCGATTGGGGTGCTTTATCCCAGTGATTGGATTGCTTTATCCCAGCAATTGGGATGCTTTAACCCAGCGATTGGGTTGTTTTTACCCAGCGATTGGGGTGCTTTAACCCAGTGATTGGGGTGATTTAACCCAGGGATTGGGTTGCTTTAACTCAGAGATTGGGGTGCTTTAACCCAGCGATTGGGTTGCTTTAACCCAGCGATTGGATTGCTTTAACCCAGCGATTGGGTAGCTTTAACCCAGCGATTGGGGTGCTTTAACCCAGCGATTGGGTTGTTTTTACCCAGCGATTGGGGTGCTTTATCCCAGCGAATGGGGTGCTTTAACTCAGCGATTGAGTTGTTTTTACCCAGCGAATGGGGTGCTTTAACTCAGCGATTGGGGTGCTTTATCCCAGCGATTGGATTGCTTTATCCCAGCGATTGGGGTGCTTTATCCCAGCGATTGGATTGCTTTATCCCAGCGATTGGGGTGCTTTATCCCAGCGAATGGGGTGCTTTAACTCAGCGATTGGGGTGCTTTATCCCAGTGATTGGATTGCTTTATCCCAGCGATTGGGATGCTTTAACCCAGCGATTGGGTTGTTTTTACCCAGTGATTGGGGTGCTTTAACCCAGGGATTGGGTTGCTTTAACTCAGAGATTGGGGTGCTTTAACTCAGCGATTGGGGTGCTTTAACCCAGCGATTGGATTGCTTTAACCCAGCGATTGGGCAGCTTTAACCCAGCGATTGGGGTGCTTTAACCCAGCGATTGGGTTGTTTTTACCCAGCGATTGGGGTGCTTTATCCCAGCGAATGGGGTGCTTTAACTCAGCGATTGGGGTGCTTTATCCCAGTGATTGGATTGCTTTATCCCAGCAATTGGGGTGCTTTATCCCAGCGAATGGGGTGCTTTAACTCAGCGATTGGGATGCTTTAACCCAGCGATTGGGTTGTTTTTACCCAGCGATTGGGGTGCTTTAACCCAGGGATTGGGGTGCTTTAACCCAGGGATTGGGTTGCTTTAACTCAGCGATTGGGGTGCTTTAACTCAGCGATTGGATTGCTTTAACCCAGCGATTGGGTTGCTTTAACCCAGGGATTGGGGTGCTTTAACCCAGGGATTGGGGTGCTTTAACCCAGGGATTGGGTTGCTTTAACTCAGCGATTGGGGTGCTTTAACTCAGCAATTGGATTTCTTTAACCCAGCAATTGGGTTGCTTTAACCCAGCGATTGGATTGCTTTAACCCAGCGATTGGGTAGCTTTAACCCAGCGATTGGGGTGCTTTAACCCAGCGATTGGGTTGTTCTTACCCAGCGATTGGGGTGCTTTAACCCAGCGGCTGGGTTAAAAGTTTGTCCAATCTGCCGGGTAGTTTTATTTAACTCAATAATTGTTTAAAAATTGTTGTATTGCTTGCTTAAAATGAACCCAAACTATGTTGGAAATGAACACTTATTAATATGTTTAATAAATGAACATTTATTAATAAGTCTAATGAATAATCATTGAAAAAATAAACATTTATTAAATTGCTTATTAATAAATGTTCAACTTTTGATTATTATTGTTACCTCTAGTAATTAACTATTTTTGGTTCATTTTAAGCTAGCCATATAGTCATTTTTAAATAATAGTTGTTAAATAAAACTGCCCAGCACGCTGGGCAAACATTTAACCCAACCACTGGGTTAAAACAACACAATCGCTGGGTTTGTCCATTTTCAACCCAACAATATATTTAGTAACAGTTTATTTTAAAGTGTCCGTGTTACACGTTACATGTAGTTAATACACTCTAAAAAATGCAGGGTTAAAAATAACCCTAGTTGGGTTAAATATGGACAAACCCAGCAGTTGGGTTAAATGTTTGCCAAACCTGCAGGGTAGTTTTATTTAACTCAACAATTGTTTAAAAAACATAATATTTCTTGCTTAAAATGAACACAAAATAGGTTGGAAATTAACATTTATTAATATGTTTAATAAATAATTAAATAATGAACATTTATTAAATTGCTTATTAATAAATGTTCAACTTTTTATTATTATTGTTGCCTCTACAAATTATGTGTCTGATTTTTAATTTCCAACCTATTTTGGGTTCATTTTAACCAATAAGTGAGTTAAATAAAACTACCCAGCAGGCTGGTCAAACATTTAAACCAACCACTGGGTTTGTCCATATTTAACCCAACTTGGGTTGTTTTTAACCCAACATTTTTTAGAGTGTATAGTAATAACTATAAATTATGCATAATTACATGCAACTAACCCTTATCCCTGCCTTAGAAAACACCTGCTTTTAGTCAAGATGTTTTTTTTTTTTTTTTTTGTAAATCGGTTTTGACAAAAATAAATCAAAATGCAACCAGTCTGACTCATTCAAAACCATTTAGTGCCACAAGATAGCAATGTAACTACAAAACGATATAACCACAATGATAAAATAAAACAAGAATAATCTAATATCTAGCCATGTTGCTCTGCTTCTGAACAGTAAGTTCTTTAGCAGCAGCAATCTGCTCTTCTACTCTTATTCTGCTTTCAATATGCTAATATGCTGCCTCAGCTTCTGTTATGAACGTCTGACTAACTGCCATTTGATCACTGTCTAAAAATAATCCAATCCCTCTCTCTCTCCCTTTCATTTTGCCTACACATTCCTGTCAATCCTATTATATGGCATAATTAAACAATAAAATCTCTTGTGAGTGCAGACTGTGTTATTAAAATGATCAGATGTAAGAATAACAGCAGCACTGGAGATTTGTGTTGAATTATTTATATACATCATGCAGGAGTCATCTCATTGACAGCCAGTTGCCCTCTAGTGTTACTGAGAGGTATTACTCATACCAGCAGGACAACAGGTGACCTCACATAACACACACACACACACACACACGCACACACACACACACACACACACACACACACACACACACACACACACACACACACACACACACACACACACACGCACACACACACACACGCACACACACACACACACACACACACAGCAATATACAAACAGTCAATACAGCCAATCCAGCAGAATCACTTTACCCATTCCTGTCATGACATCATATTAGATAATGTAATATCTTAATGGATATACACCCAATATCTTTCTGTAAAGGGCAAGAGGAAATATAGCATTACTACAGATATTATAAATCAAATATCAAACTATTGAAGGTGCAACACAACAACAAAAAAAAATAAAAATACACACTGACATGTGACACGACTGACTGGATGCCTAGGTCATATTCTATTGCAAAATCTTTTTTTTTTTTTTTTTTTTTTTTTTTTTTTGTATGAGATGATTTTCATGACAATAAAATACAGTGAATAAAGTCATCCTGTCTGGACACAAATAAGTATACACAAGTATAAGTAATTTACATATGGACTAGCAATTCAAATAAATAATAATAATAGTAATAATAACAACATTAATGAAAATATGTTTTATATTATTCAAAATATAAAATGCCAATGCAAATAATAATTATAATTATAAAGCGAGAATTTTTTATAAAATGTCACAAGCAAATAATAATCATTTTTACATAAATATTACAAAATGTCAATTAAAATTAAAATAAATTTAGATTTACAATTACTAAATTAAATCAGTTCAAAACACACATATTAGTACTTTACATATGGACTAACAATTTAAATAATATATAAATAATATGTTTATTTAATAATAATACTAATAATATCATAATGAAAATATTTTTGCATTAAATATTATAAAATGTCAATGAAAAAACAAAATAATATATATATATTTTTTTTACATTAATCTCTTTATTGTAAAATAATCTGAATGGTCATAACATAAGTTTGATTCTTTATACAAAATATAATTTTTCATAAATTAATATGATTCATTTGAACTTTTCTTTTGCATTTAAAAAACATCAGCACTAAAGGCCTCACTTCATTCTACGAGACCTGCTGCGATGTGACGGCTTTAACCACGCAAACTTTACTTCATCATTGTCCTACCTCAGCATGAAAGCCTTTGTAACACATGCACGCTCCTGAAAATAAATTAGACGGTGAAGGATTGAAAAAGTGTGCGTGTCTATTTTAGGGGCGAGTGGGGGGTGGTTTAATAAAATAACGACCCCCTGACTTAATAAGATGAGCACACTGGGTCACCGTCACCCCAACCTGCTCAAATTTGACTGCCCTGTGAACAAAAATATAAAAAGCTGAGACTACAGCCTATTCAAGTGTTTATTAATTTAGCCAGCATCCGTCAGCAGTATACCGCTCCTCCTGAAAGCTGCTGGCACGGGTGCTTGTGTGTGTGTGTGTTGGGGGGGCAGTCTTGGCACAAGCCTCTGGGACAGGGAGTGTGGAACAGGACACTACGAGTGGGATTTATAGACATCCAAATTAACAGTCACTGCTGAACAACAGATGTGTCGTCATCCGATCCGGCCTCTCATCGTTTACTTAGTGTGTCTTCCCTGCGCTGGATTTCATCCTCATTTAGACATGCCATAGTCCAGGGCAAGTATGAGGGGGCGGGGGGAGGTTATGACTGAGAGTGGATCCACTCACACTGGTGCAGGAATGTGTAATAACCATCATGCCAATTGCTCATAAATCTCATTTATTTTTGTAACTCTCTTGCTCTCCGCTGCTCCCCCCAATGAAGACACTAATATTCCCTGTGGTTTGACCGAGAACTGGCCATCTGTGTTGACGTTTAATGTATTGGATAGTTAGCACTTTACGTTGCAGTGGATTTTAATGCGGTCTGGAAATAAATTCACGAGGGGGGAATGTAGCTCAAGAATAGATCTGTGCGGTCTAGAAATTGCTATTAAATGAATACCTGCTCATCTGCATATAACTGTGTGTGTATATTATATAAAATATATATATATATATATATATATATATATATATATATACACACACACACATACATACACACACACACATATTATACATTTATATATGTATAAAATCTTCTCCTGCTGCCAAAAACAAATTTGAAACATATTAAAAAAAATCATTTTATAAAATATAAAAATGTCCTACAACATTTAAAACATTGAGATGTGTAATTTTAATTATTTGTATATTTTTGTATTAATATATATATATATATATATATATATATATATATATATATATATATATACATATATATATATACATACATATATATATACATACACATATATATATACATACACACATATATATATATATATATATATATATATATACATACATACATACATATATATATATATATACATACATATATATATATTATATACATACATATATATATATATATATATATATATATATATATATATATATATATATATATATATATATACACACTATTATTAATTAAATTATAAATATTACTAAATTAATTTTACTAAATATAATAAATATTAATATTATATATAAATAAATATAAATATTCATATTATAAAAAATAATAAATATTACTAAATTAAATATTACTAAAATATTATATATATATATATATATATATATATATATATATATATATATATATATATATATATATATATATATATATATATATATATAGTGCTGTCAGTCGATTAGTCTAGAGCAGTGAGTAATTTTCTCTGTTACCTTTGTTCTTTCATTACATTCAATGACTTTGGTTGCTGTCACTTTAAGAGCTGCTGCAGCACATGACGTGGATCTCGCACTCATCCCACTTTCTCACAACTCTTTACTTCTGTTTAAGACTTTATTTAACTCATTCAAATCAGCTTTTATGAGGATACTTGACAAAATGGACATTTTTAGCATTATTGGGTGTGTTATTGTTCGTTCAAGCGTGACAGAGTACTCGATTCTGGTGCGATGTCCATGCGCACGATACTGGCTCGCGTCTTTCACGTGTGTGACAAGACATTCACAGACAGTGCATTCTCTTCTTCTCTTTTGGTACGCTTAAATGGTTTAAAAGCATTTGCATGAATAAGAGTTGTATGTTGTAATGCTAGACAAAGGATGAGAAAAAAACGATGCTGCGTTAATTGCGTTAAATATTTGGAAAAAATGAATCACATGTGTTTAAAGTTGACAGCACTATTTATATAAAATTTATTTATTAGGGATGTAACGATACCCTCATGTTACAATTCGACACATATCACGATACTGATCTCACGATATGAAATTATTGCGATACTTCAAGACATATGGTAAAAAGTTATCAAAAAATTAACTGTTGATTAAAATGCTACATTTGGTATTACATTGGGGGTGGAAAGTCCAATAGGCTTGGACTTGGTGCTGCAAACCCAATGCACAGGACATTGTTGATACCAGAATAAAAATATTCATGATTCTAAAGCTGAAAATACAGAAAAATAAAAATATGCTTACACTCTGTCATTGACTAGATATATTATATATATGTTATATGTATATATATAATCCCTACATACAATAATATGTGAAAAGATGACAAAAGGCACACCATCCTGTGGCAAATTCATCAAGCTAAATTGCATGATATCCATGGGGAGCGCACAGTGTAAATTTGCATCAGAATTGCTGATGCACCCGCATTACCGCCAGCACAGCGCAAGTGCGGCCCGACTGACAGATGCATCCTGGGGGACAAAATAAAAGGCCAGCATGTGCCGCAGACAGTTCTCTTAAGCTGGAAGCTTGTGTGTTTCACCTAGCATTTGTGTGTGTGTTTGAGAAAGAGACAAAGAGAGGGACAGATCCGTCCACTTATGTAAGCATGAAGGACCAGGGCATCCCTGCTAGCTCTCCATCTTGCCAGTGTGTTCATTATGGGTTAGTTGAGGTGGTCCTGAGGCGGGGGGATGCAGCAGGTTACAGATGGTACTTCATATGTCGTAGTATCAGTTGTCCTGCACTGCAGCACAGGCTATATCATGATAGCTATGATATAGTGTGTGCCAGATGCTAAATATTCACTGGGTAGCATGGATGGATTGGTTTGCTAGTGAAGAGAGACGAAATATATTGATATAATTGTTATGTAATTATTGGGGGTAATGGGGCAGATTTCATTCCGTATCCGTATCCCACCTCAACAGCCGGATGAACGGACATACAGAGAGAGACAGACAAGCAGATAGACAGACAGACGGATGGACAGAGAAAGAGACATATACGTAGATCTGGTGTAACTGTAACCGTTTGTTCATTTCTGCTGATATAATGTGAATTCCACGGTGGCTGTGATTTCTAGGGAGATGGGCGGCATATAAAGGATCTTCTGCCTGGCACACAAACTTTGATTTCCACTGAATATAATTACACAGAACAGCGTGTGCTTTTTGTCAAAGGCAACACAAAAGGGGGTTATTTCATAAGCTCTTATTGTGTTTCCAGCACTAATGATTTTCATTAAAGCACAAGTAAGGGTAAATGTCTATGAAATGCTTTCGCTCTGTCTGAAATTCACATGTGATGTTTAGCTGTGACCTTTATTTTAAAATAAACAGCCCCGTTTGCATAAAACGCATGGATTAATCCTTAACTCTAAACCTATTAAGAACTTCAAAGGTTGAAGATGGAGGGAGACCTTTAATGGGAAGATGTTGTTATCTGCACGCACGATTGAAGAACTCTGGCCCAAAGCCAACCGCTAATCATCATTATACATCCGACTGTACTGTATATACCCCGAAACACAACATCCCCATGACAACCGTGATACCGGCGGAGCATGTATATTTGCTAGAAACTTAAGGCAACTTTGAAGTCTGTGCCCCCTGCTATAGATGAGCCGTTTGAATCTGCTTGATGAAATCGATTAAATTCTCACACGTGGAATATTACAGCTTCATTTAGGAATTAGCAGTGTGCCAGTATGAAGCTGCTTTGAGATTATCATTTTATAAATTAAGAGATAACTTACGGACATCTGTTCATTTTCAAGGTTCACCTTGTACTCAAAGAAATGCTTTCATTCCGTTTCTCTTTTAAGCGTTTCTTTGTTATCCATCTGATGTTTTTCAAAGACAGCTGGTTCACTTTTTCAGGGTTTTTTTTAACACATTTACACCAGTTAGAAGAGAAATGGTTTTTTTTATTACTATTTTTGACCTGTCACCATTTTTAAAAAGTAACATTTTACCCTCTAATGCTTGAGCTACAGAAACAGTATTTTTGAACACAAGAACACATTCTGTGTGACTCAAATCCTTTCCATGGGACTGAAAGTCCACACATAGGGTTAAAAATACAGTCTGAAAAAAATACAGGAAACGATCAATTAAATTAGGTACATAACCTTCAGAAAAATGAACATCAAATTATATATAAATTAATTATATTTAATTATATAATTAATAATTATATATATATATATATATATATATATATATATATATATATATATATATATATATATATATATATATATATATATATAAAATATGTAATTAATTAATTATAAATTATATATATAATTGTTTTGTAACGGTTAGTTATTTTATTTCTGTTGATTAAGTAGCTACAAATTTTTTTTTATGGTATATATTATAATATTTACCATCATACATACAATATGGGATGTAATATATATATATTATTTCTCATTTCAACATCTCATTTTCACTTGATGTATTAAAAAGCAAACTAAAGCGGAAAAAAAAAACTGTATAAACATTTTTTTAAAAAATTATAAAAAAAACCCCAACAAAAATACTTTAAAATTAATGGAATTTTTTTATTTATTTTTATTTTTTTAGTTATTAATTATAACTATAATAGCAATGTGTAAATAGCACTGGTAGAAATAGATACATTTCCCAAGAATTAAAAATATTTTTTTCTCTTTTTTTTTCTCTTTACAATAACTTTGGTAGCAAGGCCAAACTGTCAGGCAATGTTACATTTACCTCAGAAAAGCCATTCAGTGTCCTTAGCTCGATAGTTAATTAGAAAAATGAACTCTAGAGAGCATGATTTTGCTAAATATACAGTATGCACTATATTAAATATTCATTATATATTTACTTAACCTGTTCTTCAATATTTAATGTTTGAATAAATACGTCATGAAAACAAGTGTTTATGACAGCTATCATATAAAAGTTTATTGTATTTATTGTATAAATGTTTATTAAGCACAATTAGGTCATTAAAAATATATATATTATAACATTATTATAATAAAAAGCCTTCAATATTATAATAACGTACCAACTGACAGGGTTCCCTGTATAGTTTATAGCATTAGTTCAGAGAGATGTTTTTCCTTGAAAGTATTTGACACGTACTATACCTTGATATGCATCCAAAACTAATCAATATCTAATCAAATCACAATTCGAACTGAATCGAATTGCAAGCTTGTGAATCAAAATCTAATCTAATCGAATCGTGAAATGTGTGTCATTGCCCAGCCCTACTATGAACACATTTCAATTAAAGAAAATGGAGTATATTCAAGGCCCCGTGGCATCCAGGCTGTCCCATTGCCTCCACTAGGCCAGGGGATCCAGTCCCGGTTCGCCAATAGCACAGATGGACGCATGCCCGCTCATGACATGCCAGATCTGCTCTGCAGGGAATCTGATAACGAGAGAGCAGCTCCAAGCTCCTGCTCTGGCCCCTCCCCATCTGCTGAACAATGCTCAGGTCCTTGGCCCCTCCCTCTCTGCCAGCGTTCACAATGAGGTCATTTGCATATCACTGTCAAAATCTGAATCAGCAAGTTCCTTGCTCTTGGCAGGACGGGTCTACCGAGTTAACCTGCTGCGGCCCTGTAGGCTGGGCGGGCCCTGTGGGACCAGAGCCTAGAATCTCATCGCCTGACAACCGCCGTTTGTCTTATAGACAAACCTTTGCCCAGGAATGGATCCGCTCCATTGGCCAATGGTGGTGTTTGCATAATTTTGTATTCATTTCCATATTTATATAAATAATACATTTCTAATGTCACTCTGAGAATAACAAGCAGGACATCAGGTCAGTGCGTGACTTCCTCTTTAAGACATTACTTTGTTTAAAGGGGAATTAATTTGGGTCAGTGAAGTGTATTTATAAATAGTGAGCAATTAAAGGAACAGTTCACCCAAAAATGAAAACTCCATCCAGTGTTGCTCTATGGGTCAATGACAAATAACAATGCCTACACACTCACACACACACACACACACACACACACAAACATGTGCCAAGTTCATGGAAATGCACTCTTTGTATTATTATGTTGGTAATATGGTTTTGAAAAAAAAACAAAAAAAAAAAAAAAAAAAACATATTATACCATTTCCAAGAAAAGTTTCAATTTTCTCTTAAAATTTCATGTGGTGTATCCATGAAGTGAAAAGTATTAGGGTCAATGACGTGTCAGGTCTTTTTTTTTTTTTTTTTTTTTGTTCAAAGGCCTTAATAATAATAAAAAAAGATATGAAATCCAAAGTATGTAAGGTAGTACAACTAGATCACTTTTATTGAATCCAAAAGGTTTTAATAATATTTTGCTACATATAAAGCTATTTTAAAGATTTTGAAGTTTCAAAAGGTCATTTGGTTTAACCATCCAAAGGCCAATACAGCCATTTCATTTGTTATTAAAATATCTTAAAATGTAATAAATATATATATATTTTATTCTGGCATGATTTTATAACATCATATCTCAACATACTACAAAATGGTATTAAAATTATGTGTAGAAGTTGTTGCTTTGTTATGAGAAAGAATGCCCGGAAAAATGAATTTCATTGATGTCATTCGGAGTAACCAATATAAAGGGACCATTTTGGATCAAGTCATGCGGTCAATATCATGTGACAGGATGTGACATCATTCAGACACCTGCACAGGACCACATGGTCATGAGCATTGTTTGAAAATATCGTCATTCGGTATAACCAAAAGTGTCATTCAGTAAAACCGAAATGTTGGTTAAACGAATGACTTTTTTGGTGACAAATTTTGTCCATCTTGTAATAAATGACAAAAGAGGTGTTAATTGATTATAAAACCACATAATCTCATTGTTAACACTTAATTAAACTATAAATTTATTATATCATTGTTTTTCACACTTTTAAAAACCTTATTTGTCAATGACCCATTATTTTGTTACACCTTGAATACATAACTGTACACATCTTACAAATTTAAAAACGTTTTTTGAAATAAAAAAAAAAAAACATTTCTGCATGTTTTTCACACCAAATGATGTTGATTTCAAAGATTTTTTTAAGTATATATAAGCAGTTTCATTAAAATATTTTTTATAAGAAATAATAACAAAAGATGATAATCTACTTAAGGTTTTATTTTTAAGAATTTAATTACTTTTCATTATGCAGGACAGTATCGCAAAGACATTTTTACTTTAAAATTTTATTTTATTCTGAATGTTATTCAGAAATTAAAAACATGCTAATAATAGAAGGGCTTTATTCAAATCACTGTACAAATTGTATTTTAATGTATTTTTTAATTAATTAATAGCGTCGGACAACATGAGCAGTATGCACATTTCACAGAAGGAGGAAAAAAAAATACAGGAGGGCAAGATGTAGATTTTTGGGTGAACTATACCTTTGAGAAGAGAAATAAAAGAAGTGATTATGCAGACGGGGTAAGGCTTTATCTTTTATTAAACTTAAAGGATAGTTCACCCAAAAATGAAAATTTGATGTTTATCTGCTTACCCCCAGCGCATCCAAGATGTAGGTGACTTTGTTTCTTCAGTAGAACAAAAATGATGATTTTTAACTCCAACCATCACTGTCTGTCAGTCAGATAATAGGAGTGAATGGGAACACAATCAATAAGAGTCAAAAAAACTTGCATAGACAAATCCAAATTAAACCCTGCGGCTCGTGACGACACATTGACATCCTAAGTCTGATGTCTGATCGCGCTCTGACAACGGCAGTGATGTCTCGTGCTTATACTTCAATGAGTGCTAGACATTACTTCCGTTGTCAGAGCCCGATCAGACCTCACTAAGCGAGTGCTGAACGCAGTTGGACATAGTGATGTTTTAGAGGTAAAAAAAATGATATAAATATTGTTCGGTTTCTCGCACAAACCAATCGTTTCGTGTCTTAGGACATCAATGTGTCGTCACGAGCCGCAGGGTTTCATTTGGATTTGTCTATGCAAGTTTTTTCGACTCTTATTGATAGAGTTCCCATTCACTCCCATTATTTGACTGACAGACGGCGACGGTTGGAGTCATCATCATTTGTGTTCTACTGAAGAAACAAAGTCACCTACATCTTGGATGCGCTGGGGGTAAGCAGATAAACATCAAATTTTCATTTTTGGGTGAACTATCCCTTTAACAATGAGGGGAAAAGTTCCAGGAAGTAGTAATTAAACAACTCAAAGAACTATTGTTTGCTGTCCGTTCAATGACTCCAGAGAAGAAAATGTTCTCACAACAAAACAAGCTGCACAGCGGGGAGCAACCTTTACCATATTAAAGCAATACATCAGAATGCACATTTTCTAATCTACACTTAAACTTACATAGCGGCCATAAAACAGTATGCATCATTAATCTTATAGTGTCAATAGACCATCAGCAACCTGCAGTAGTTCAACAGATGAAGTCTTATTGTATGCTCTGAGGGTCACAAACTCACAGCAAAACAATCTATAACAATACCGCATTGTAAACTAGCAGTACATTTCACTCTGCAAGGCTTCATGGTCTGCTGTGCTCCACAATACACAAACTGTCCTCTGGAAGTCAGCAGAAATTGAGAGGAAATTAAAGCATTTAAGGACAGTAGGATGAGTGAGAGAGACCACTGGCATTCAGAACATGCCATAATGTAGTAATAATATACTTCCATACCATTAACACAAATGTGCTCCAGCAGAACCTTCATGAACTGAAGTGAATAAAAATATGTTTCAAGTCTTGACACTGACCTTTAAAATATGTGAAGATCGGTGAAATCGGTCAGGCAAAGCCACACATGCAACTGATCTACAATAGAGCATAACTTGTGTAGGGAAGTAAAAATCACATTATTTTTTTTTTTCCATAGAAAAACTGATTCTTAAGACAAACAGACCAAACATGAGACTTTCAACCATATGCTAATACGTTGCAAGTCAATGTGATTTCAGTTTCATTTTCCAAAATTGTGATTAATGAAGTGCAACTGTGCCCGCCCACTTTTTCAGTGACCTCAGTTCTGCAAGTTTTTTCCCCCACTTTTTCATTTTTTAAAAAGTATTTTAAGAGACATAAGCCATGAACCAAACCAACAAGCAACAAGGTGAATCACAACATTACAAACATTAATTTGAAGCAAAAAAGGTATTTGAAAATCTGACAAAAAGACAACAACGGCTTTAATGAGGGAAAGAACTACAATCCCATGAAGCATTGCGAATGAAATAATCAAAACGATGGGGAAATATAAAAGTATTCATTTAAATATGCTGATTATAAATATACACACACAAATATATACACATAACTGGTTATATATACACACACAACAACATATTTTACCAAATATGCATATTATTCATACAAATATTTAAGTAGTTTGAGAGCATAGGAAACTGACTCTACATCATTCACAAGTGCTTCATGGAAGTGGCTGGGCACTAAAAAGGTCTTTTAGCGCAATTTTCTTATTTCAATTCTCTGATTGGTAGAGACTTCTTTGCAGAATCATCTGTAATATAGTTTTTTTCACCAGGAATTTCATGATTATTTAAAAAAGCTGATGGCTTCAAAAGTAAGCATATGCCATCAATCTACAACATCAAAGCTCACAGCAGGCCTGTCTTTAAATGTTTGTAAGTTATCAATCAAAATCAATTCCCCCATGGAGAGAAAAATGGGATTTTTACTTCCAGAACCCAGCTGTTGCAGAACTTCACTACCCATAACCCTGCAGAGATATCCACCAATCAGAGATGTCGTTCAATTCCAGTGGCCACACCCGTGAAACAAACTTGAGTCAATCTCCCTACACTCTTAAACTACATATTTGACTATTTTGCAATAAACTTTTTTTTGTTTGTTTAGTCATAGCAAATCAATACTAATAATATATGGTAAAATTTGTTTTGATTTTTGATTATTATTTGCAGTGCTTCATAGGACGAGTAGTACCTTTATTTTTTTCTGACTTGGAGCTAGTTGGATTGATTTCTGAACCAAGACTGCTGAAGAAGCGGGGACTCACTGTTACACTCTATTGCTACTCAGCTGAATAATGAAGTGCAACAAGGCAGTGTTGCTAAATGAAATTAGGGGAAATGGAAGAAGCATATGGACTTTCCCTCTGTTATATCGAATAAAAAACAGGCAGACACTTGTAAACACATTCATTTTTATGCTCATCTTCATCTTGTTATTGTTAGTGGTTTGGCCATCATGAACAGTTTGTTAACAGTAGCCATCTGTGTACTGTCCCATAAGTTCACTATGATACTGAATAGCTTTGTAACAAAACTCAGTTAGCATTCTACAAAGGCAGCAACCTTCTAAGGAAGCATCCAAAATAAAGTGACTGATTTGGAACATGTTACAAAGGTAAATAAATAGCGCTCCTCACAAGTTAGCATGTTGCTAAGCTAAAACCGTGATATTCTATTAGAGTGCTGGAGTGAGACCATATTTTTGTAGGCCACAACCCGAAAAAAATTAAGCAGTGACAAATTGGGTCCCCCCTCCCCCTTTAGTGCCTGATTACAATTCCTACTAAATCATGTTATGATTAAATGCTGTTTCAACTACGTTATAATGACCTGTATTAGCTAGCTTATGTACTAGCATAGCATACAAATACCCAATTAGCCTGATAGCTTAGTTTCTTTATTTGCATTTGCACTTACCCTACATGTATTCACAATCATCTTTAATGTAATTATGTGTTAAAGGGTTAGTTCACCCAAAAATGAAAATTCTGTCATTTATTACTCACCCTCATGTCGTTCTACACCCGTAAGACCTTTGTTCATCTTTGGAACACAAATTAAGATATTGTTGATGAAATCCGATGGCTCAGTGAGGCCTGCATTCACAGCAATGACATTTCCTCTCAAAATCCATAAAGGTACTAAAAATATATTTAAAACAGTTCATGCGAGTTCAGTAGTTCTACCATAATATTATAAAGCGACGAGAATATTTTTGTGCACCAAAAAAAACAAAATAATGACTTTTCAACAATATAGAGATGGGCCGATTTCAGAACACTGCTTCGGAGCTTTACGAATCGAATCAGTGATTCGGAGCGCCAAAGTCACGTGATTTCAGCAGTTTAGCCGTTTGATAGGAGATCCGAATCACTGATTCGATTCGTAAAGCAGTGGTTTGAAATCGGCTCATCACTATATTGTTGAAAAGTCGTTATTTTGTTTTTTTTGGCGCACAAAAATTATTCTCGTCGCTTTATAATATTAAGATAGAACCACTGAACTCACATGAACTGTTTTAAATATGTTTTTAGTACCTTTATGGATCTTGAGAGAGGAAATGTCGTTGCTTTGAATGCAGGCCTCACTGAGCCATCGGATTTAATCAAAAATATCTTAATTTGTGTTTCGAAGATGAATGAAGGCCTTACAGGTGTAGAATGACATGAGGGTGAGTAATAAATTTTTGGGTGAACTAACCCTTTAAATTAAGCGTTAAATGTCCAAATATTTCAATTATAAATAAAACAATTTAATGACATTTCCTCTCTCAAGATCCATAAAGGTACTAAAAACATATTTAAATCAGTTCATGTGAGTACAGTAGTTCAATATTAATATTATAAAGCGACGAGAATATTTTTGGAGCGCCAAAAAAAACAAAATAATGACTTATTTAGTGATGGCCGATTTCAAAACACTGCTTCAGGAAGCATCGTAGCATAAATGAATCAAATGAATCATTAATTAAGCGCCAAATTTACGTAATTTCAGCCGTTGGCAGTTTGACAAGCGATCTGAATCATGATTCGATACGCTGATTCATTATGCTCCGAAGCTTCCTGAAGCAGTGTTTTGAAATCGGCCATCACTAAATAAGTCGTTATTTTGGTTTTTTTGGCGCACCAAAAATATTCTCGTCGCTTTATAATATTAATATTGAACCACTGTACTCACATGAACCGATTTAAATATGTTTTTAGTACCTTTATGGATCTTGAGAGAGGAAATGTCATTGCTCCCTATGGAGGCCTCACGGAGCCATCGGATTTCAACTAAAATATCTTCATTTGCGTTCTGAAGATTAACGAAGGTCTTACGGGTGTGGAACGGCATGAGGGTGAGTAATAAATGACAGAATTTTAATTTTTGGGTGAACTAACCCTTTAATATTACTCTACTAATATAATATTGGTATTATTATAATAACACATATTTAATATGCACACATATTTAGTAAAAATCAATGTAATCAAATTACATTTTTGACTTAAAGAGTTTGCAAGTCAACCAGAGAAAAATTAGGAAAAGATGCAGATCAAACACAAACTGGCCTCTCATATCAACACCATTCAATTTAGGCCACTGCTTTTTTTTTTCTTCCACAAGAGCTTTTTGTGTTGTAATTATTCCTCACATGCTTCCCAATGACCTTGTTGAAACAGCATGTTCACCCCTCACGTTTACATCCTTGGAATGATGTATGATTTGCCTAGCGATTCTGTGCTCCAAATGGCAAGGGAGGCGCAATGCGCTAACTAATTGTTTAAGCATAGCGGAGGGCTATTAAAGAAGCTCTTCACAATGGTACTCCATTATTTCTGCATGAATGCCACTGCACTATGCAAACCCAACCGGGGCCCAAGCCATTTGCTCCAGCAATGTTAACGCTCCTCTCTGTATACAATACTGACTGTATATGATCGAACAGACAGAAAGCGCTTTGAGAACAAATAAGGTGATTATTATCTTGTTTATTCGCAACAAAACCCAAAAATTTTTAATTTCCCAAGTAGCCAAAACCACTCACCGTAATGACAGTTAATTACAGAGAAATACAAAACGGGGCAAATTTGTCCCCTGGGTCATTGATATGTCAGTGTGGTATGCAAAGCAAAGCGCATTTGTGCCCTAAAGCCCTGAGGAGGCAGAGACGCAGAGCTTTGACAAGCATATCTTCGCTTCAAAGTTTAAAAGCAGCTGAGACACCTCATGGCTGGGTTATTGCTTCCTCACATAACTCGAGAGCCGTAGCTGAGATGTGTACAGGCGTGACAAAAGGTAGCATTGCTTATGCGCGATTGTGTTTATTTGCTTCCGTTGCTGCCGCATGGAATTCAAACCAAATCACCTCGGGGAGACCCAAAGATTTGTTACACTGAAAAGAATTTCAGGTTGAATTTCCAGTAAATTCCTGCCTACTAGCTGTCATATTATCACAGTCATTTTCACACAAGTGGTTCTAATATTTATTTTAAATTCTAATTAAATTGCGTACTGTGAATTCACATCAAAAATGTGATATTTGTAGGGCCCTATAATTACCAAGATGTGGAAAACGCAGACGGAATCACGGAATCCAGTCATAAAAATAAAATTTACTATATAACATGGAATGACACAGAATTTGGCAAAACCTGGATGTATAAATCAAAAGTAGGACTTAATCAAATCTTGATATGGACCAGTGTTTGTGAACACCAAACCGTAAAAAGACTTTTTGCTCGTAAGCTCGTAATGTTTTTAGCATGTGCCGTCTAACTATACGAGGACATAAACATAAACTTCATTCCAGAGCTGCTCTGAGGCTTGTACAAAAAAAAAAATCATTTTTTTACTCTCATCTGACACAGATCGGAAATTGTTGCACATGTGTAAACAGAAGAATCTGCACAAGGTCCAATTTTTGCATCCGTTCTGAGCCACTTCTAAATGTGGTTTTAAATCAGACACATATCCGATTTCTGGACATCTGACCTACGTGTAAACACGTTTCCCCTTGGAATTCCAAGCCACCACAAGGCGAGGGCGACAAAGATATTTTTAATGTCGTATTATGAAGCAGACATGCATGCGCTTGCACTAAAACTCGCAGCTTTTTTATCAAGGTGGAAACTTTATAGGTAAGAAACTGCGCACACACAGAAACATTCAGGAGCATAGAAACTGGTGTTCAACCTCTGCCTTGTGAATTTTATAAATAAAACTACTGAAAGCTTCATTATTAGACGCACACAGGTAATTCACACTCACATTCTCTCTCTTGATAATTAATTCAAATTCATTCAAATAAAAGTAATCATACCACACTACTTTATTTCACTTCAGAATTCTAATGATCTGTAGATAAAATAACGACTAAAAATGACCGCTATTTTTCAGTCTATATATATTTTCAGTCTATTTTTCAGATATTGGATACCAGCCATCTCTAAAGTAAATGTAAACAGATGGAGGAAGAAAAAAAAAAAAAAAAAAATCGGATATGGTCTAACGTTCAGATCTGAGCATTAAGACTTGCAGTGTAAATGCAGCCTGAGAGTCACTTCACCATTTCTTTTGATAAAACTATCGTCAGATACTCAGAAAATTAAAGGTCTTCACTATAACCCGTTTAACTTGAAAAAGTTATGACAGAAATATATTACTTATGCACTTCTAAAAGTAGTAATAATAAAATATAATGTTTTTAATTTAAACAATCTGTTGTGCAGCACTTTGTTTGCCAAAAAATTGTTCAAGTTTAATTTTATTACATTTTTAAAAATTAATTACATTTAAAGTTTTATGCATTCAATTTTATTACTGCCATTTTTTGATAAGTATTTAATAACTACTGTTACAATTTTAATAAATGATTATTTTTTAAATAAAGTTTCAATTGATTAGATATTCTTTTTTATTATTAAAATTTAATTAAACAATTAAAACAAATGATTCCAGAAAAATAAAACGGAAAAAATACGGAATTTGGCAGAGAAAAAAAAATCTGGGAAAAAAATAAAACAGATTTCATAGGGCTCTATTTCAAGTTTATTTTGCTGTTTTTTTTAGCTAGTTATATATCTAGCTTAGTGCTGATATCTGTGCATGTCTGGTTAACAGTTATTAATTAGTCAGCTCACCACAATATAATTGCAACCCACTTATAAAATATTAAAATATTATTACTATAATATTTAATGTCTGGCTTATCACTGTTCATGTAACAGTGCAAACCAGTGTGGCTGGGAGAAAATTAATTAAAAGAAAATAAGATCCAACTGAACACTAATCACCATAATGGTGACTGCAAAAGAAACCAACTATTTACTCTATTATCCCACAAAGCAGCACAATATGTTTTACAATAACTTGTTATGACAGAAAATGACCTAGCCTGCATTGACTAAAGTAAAATTCTTAATACAATATTTTTTGTAAGAAATTACTATTAGATCTGGCTATAGTTGACAGTTTAATAATAGCTAAGTAGGAACAAAGATCATGCATCACTCAAAATCACTACGAAGCAGTCGAATGCGCCTCTCACAGTGATAAGAACTGATGAGTAGCCTTTCATTGATGTTTAAAGCCCTTATATCTAATGAATTGAAAAAGTCAAATGAAAGAGAAAAAGTGTGGAAACAGAGACGTCCTCTGCAGGTAGCAGAAATGAATATGGATGGATCCGTGCTCAGAGAACACCTGCAGGGAATCTGGCTCTTTACCTGGAACTGCTCACAGCGGGGGATTCACTTTCAGCACGGCCGGGGCCATGCAGGACACGCAAATGCAAAACGTAATGCAATTAAATGTGTATTTGTCTACTCATAAGCAAGCAGGTTATTATTCATGTACGACTATCAAGCAGTAGGCAGATTAAAAATAAAGGTTTTATGTTTTTCAGAATGCTTCTGAAGACCGCTGAATGCCACGTCACTCAAATATACTGTATCTGACGCAAATCAGCTCAGGTCAGCCAAACAAGGAACAGACCAATGACATGCGATCCTCCTCAGCCAGTCAGATCGCGTTCGGAGAGCTCGTACATCATCAATCACTCAGTGATATCAATCCGCTCCATTTGTCCACACGAGGTCATAAAGGAAAACCCAGAGTCGTCCAAAATTTCATGTCAGCCTCTCAGAGACATAATCAATCACAAGCTGTATGTTTGCGGTAGCTGGTTATTATAAGTCACTGTAATGCAGTACAATAGTCCTGACTCACAATTTGAGCAATACATGTAATCTATACAAGATAACTTTACTGCATAAACTACAATATAGATTTTTCAATCGCACACACACATATATATATATATATATATATATATATATATATATATATATATACACACACACACAGTGCTCAGCGTAAATGAGTACATCCCCTTTGAAAAGTAACATTTTAAACAATATCTCAATGAACACAAAAACAATTTCCAAAATGTTGACAAGACTAAGTTTAATATAACATCTGTTTGACTTATAACATGAGAGTAAGGTTAATAATATAACTTAGATTACACATTTTTCAGTTTTACTCAAATTAGGGTGATGCAAAAATGAGTACACCCCACAACAAAAACTACTACATCTAGTACTTTGTATGGCCTCCATGATCTTTAATGACTTCTAGGCATGGAATGAACAAGTTAGCGACATTTTGCAACATCTATCTTTTTCTTTTTCCATCTTTTTCCAGAATGACCTCTTTTAGAGACTGGATGCTGGATGGAGAGTGATGCTCAACAACGTCTCTTCAGAATTCCCCATAGGTGTTCGATTGGGTTCAGATATACTTGGCCATGAATCACTTTCACCCTATTCTTCTTCAGAAATCCAACAGTGGCCTTAGATGTGTGTTTAGGATCATTGTCATGTTGGAAAAGTGCACAACGACCAAGGGCACGGAGTGATGGTAGCATCTTCTCTTTCAGTATAGAGCAGTACATCTGTGAATTCATGATGCCATCAATGAAATGCAGCTCCACGACACCAGCAGCACTCATGCAGCCCCACATAAGGACACTGCCACCACCACCATGTTTCACTGTAGGCACCATGCATTTTTCTTTGTTTTCCTCACCTTTGCGACGCCATACAGTTTTGAAGCCATCAGTTCCAAAAACATTTATCTTGGTCTCATCACTCCAGAGTATAGAGTCCCAGTAGTCTTCATCTTTGTCAGCATGGGCCCTGGCAAACTCTAGGTGGGCTTTTTGTGCCTGGGCTTTAGGGACGTGGACAGCACCCATGCATGCCATTCCTCTGCAGTGTATGCCGTATTGTGACATGGGAAATAGTCAGCCCAGTTTGGCTTTCTGCTTCATTAGATAACTGCAGTGAACTTGCATGCAGATTTTCTTCAACCCTTCTCATCAGAAGACGCTCCTGTTAAGGTGTTAACTTCCGTGGATGACCTGGACGTCTCTGTGAGATGGTTGCAGTTTTTCTTTTTAAAATTTTTATACAACTTTTGCTACAGTATTCTGACTGATAAGTAAAACTTTGCTGATCTTCTTGTAGCTTCACCTTTCTGGTGTAAAGAAATTATTTTCTTTCTCAGGTCTTGTGACATTTCTCTTCCATGTGGTGCCATTGCTGACAGCATGAAATTGGGAAGGGGTTTTAACACCCTTTTATAGTCAACTATCTGCTGGACACCTGTGTAATGAATAATTAGACTCACCTGTGGTTGAATTCTTGTTAAAAATTAGACATTTGTAGTCTAAAATTTAGCTTTGCTCCAGAGACTTTCAGTGGGGTGTACTCATTTTTGCATCACCCTAATTTGAGTAAAACTGAACATTTTGTTCTCTAAGTTTTATTATTAACCTTACTTTCATGTTATAAGTTAAACAGATGTTATATAAAACTTAGTCTTGTCAACATTTTGGAAATTGTTTTTCTGTTCATTGAGATATTGTTTAAAATGTACGCTATATATATATATATATATATATATATATATATATATATATATATATATATATATATATATATATATATATATATATATATATATATATATTCAAATATTACAATTATTACTGTATTTTTAAATCTTAGAAGGTACAGAAGAAATGTAGAAAATAGCAGAATGTGTGTATTATATATTATATTTAACATTAATATATATTTAATACATTATATATAATTGTATACTTAAAATACTTAATCAAAGTAACACTTTTACCGAAATTTAGTCAAGATGTTAAGTATATAAATTAACAGTTGTGGGCCAATGGAGGGAAACACAATCAGCAGGTACAGCTAAATGTGTCAATCAAGATCCTCACTGTTCATTACAGCACATTATGTTCCGAGGAGCCATTATCAGAGCTTTAATTTGAACCCACACCTCTAATATCACCTCTGCACTCCACAGTCCCATACAGCAGTCACCCTTGTGGCTTAGGGGCCCTGTTTCTGTGCGACTTAGCCGTACGTCCCATTCACACATAAAACGTATGCTGCTTATTAAGCCTGAAGTGTGAAATATGTTGAATATGCATCCATTCTACAGCATGTCTGTCGCTCGTCCCAACGTCTGATTAATGACAAAAGAGCACAGATGGCAAAAGACAAGCCTGAATCTATAATATGTCAATTGCTAACGGCTATGCTGCAAACTAGGATCTGATTAAAGTTTAATATGTGAAGAACAGTTAGCGCCCTACTTCCTGTGATAATAACATTCAGGCAAGAAATCGAGACCACTGGCTGAAAGAGAACAGAGATTAAGCAGTATGTGACTATAAATACCCATCTGAGTAATGAGCATGTTATTGAAGTTCCTCTCTGAGCTGCTTAGCCGTGGTTGCCGTGTTTATTGGTCATTGTTTAGACAGGAGGAAAAGCCTTTTATGGATTAATTTGATGTAAAAAGCTTGAGCGCTCCAAATAGAAAGCTCTGTGTGGCATTTAGGAACATTACATAACCCCAGCTATAAAAAAGATATCCAAACATTCAAGCGTTCATAATGTATTTTTACAGAAAATTAAAGTAGACAAACAAAGAGCTTTCACTGTAATTTACTGTTAAAGTGTGCAGTTGAAATCTATTTGACAATCTGCAATTGTTCACAGGGCAATGCTGTGGGAAAACAGAGCTTGTCTTCCATTTTGCAATTCCATAAAGGGGCTATAAATGGAAAAAAAAAACCTCTTTAAACATGTCTTAACATTCTCAAATGCCCATATCAGAGAAACAGCATTTGCTGTTGCTTTCATCCGCATCCACAGCGAGCTCTATTTAACAGCGGTGGCCTTTAATTGCAAAGCTAAAAAAATATAAGGAGAGACATTACTCACAGCAAAAATGCAACAAGAATCAAGCGTGCTCATTCCACGGGAAACTATTTACTCAAGATAGATGAGATAAAGCATAGTCGAGGGGCCTTGCGTTATCGAATTACAAATTACATCCGTTATATGGCTCTCAAATAATAACTAGAAACATTTCTGACTCAAAAGAAAGAGGAAAAGATGCATAAAACACAAACAAGGAAGTAATGTTTTCCTGATGCTCTTGCAACATAGTCCTTGATGCATTGTTTACTTTCAAGCCATTATCAGACAGATTTAATGCGCATTTCTTTTCAGCTCCATGTATTCAGTCTCATTAAATGTTTATAGGGGAAATGCAGAGAGGACGTCAGCATGGCAATAAATCATAGGATGCGCAAAAAGCTGCATCTAAACATCGCTCGGAAAACCAGGCCACGATGTGAAAAATGTGTATTAAACCCCCAATCTTGCTTCAAGTGACATTTCACCTGTCTAAAAAGCAGATTTCCTCTCAGCATGTGAGAGAAAAAAAAAAATCATTCTTGGCCCCAAAAGGGTGAGCTCCATTTTTTTGGCATGAATTATTAAACTTGCCTGTAAGTAGTCTAGTGGGGATACATGCAACTAAAAATCAAGCTCAATATTTACTTTCTCAGCACAGCATTCCGAATCAATGCACGTCATGGTTGTGTTTCTCCAGTTACTTTACAACACTACACAAGCTATTCAAGTGTTGACACGCATACTTCTTTTCCAGAAAGCAGAAAGAGCAGGGAAAAAAAGTTGATTCATTTGAGCGAGAAACGTCAACGCTTCTCCTGAGGATTTATTGCAGAGAATGAGCTTTTAAAACTAAAGGGAGTCAGTGGAGCAATTAGTCCAAATCACAGCGGAGGACACTAAAAATATCAGCACAACCTCAAATGTCAATCCTGACAATCCATGCGACCAAAACTGGATTTGTCTTCTAGGATTTGCTGAGGGAACGAGGAAAAAATACACAGTGACACTAAGAATCGGCGTGTGGAAAACTAGTTGAAGTGATTTGTCCATTTATGTCTGAATCAATTAATCCTGTTGGCCTTTGGGGGGTTACGTGACGCTCTGCTAGGTCTATGACAGACGATTGTTGGGACGCTTTGACAACATTTTAACAGTGGGATGGATTGTGAGTTGGTGGGAAATGTGAATGTGGCGGCAAGGTGTAGGCGCTCAGCACTTAAATAAGTAGTCGGTTGCACTCTCAGCTGTCTGAACGACAAACCTCCAACACCCCCAGGGAACTTTAGCTGGAAATAATAGCAATTTGGTTTTAATATGATGTGATGTGTTACAAAACACTTTCTGGAAAATTATGTGGGAGACTATGCACCTCTCTCTCTTTTCTTCTTTGAGAAGTTCTCTTTGCAAAGGGATGCTGTCCAGACACATTTTATGATTCATAAAAGAATACAGGGCAGCTGCTGAGCTCGAACCCAGGGCAATGCAGGAATTAAAGTCCTCATTTCAAAAGCCTTTCATGGAAAAGCCAAAGTGTGCTGGCACGGTGGTCTAAAACATGACGTAGACACCTGAGAGACTTTGACTAATGAGCCAACCCTGATCCCTGTATAAACCATTTTCTTCTTGCCTTAATTTCTGCGATTAGTGTCGACTGTACGTTACAATAAAAAAATTGACGCAATTAATGCGGCACTTATTATTTTCCCCACTTTCTACGACTAGCATTTTACGCTCAGGCTAATTACTCATTCTGTCGCTCTCTCCAGTACTTGGATAATTGTGGCAATTCCAGAGCTGATGCATGCAAATGAGCGTATGCTTCAAAAACATATGTAAGTAAAAGTAATATATAATACATTTATTATATATAATATTATATTACAGTAGAAAATGTTTTTATTACAATTATTCAAATTATTGATTATAATTCCTATATGATAATAGTACATTAATTTGGTGATCCAATGTGTAAATGTATACTTATTATTCAAAAGTTTGGGGTCAGTTACATTTTTGTAACAATGTAAATCTTTACTGTGACTTTTGATCAATTTAATTCATTACTGAATAATTTTTTACTTTTATTCTCCATGCATTCTTTTTATCAACACTTGAATGTTGGTAAGGGTCATTAAAAAAAGCAACTCGTGTTTTTGTCAAAAAATGATGATCTTAAAGGGTTAGTTCACCAAAAATTCAAATTCTGTCATTAAATACTCACCCTCATTTCGTTCCAAACCCGTAAGACCTTCGTTCACCTTCGGAACACAAATCAAGATATTTTCGATAAAATCCGATGGCTCAGTGAGGCCTGCATTGCCATATGAATCTTTTGTTTCGAATCAGTGGTTCAGAGCGCCAAAATCATGTGATTTCAGTAAAAGAGGCTTCATTACATCATAAGTGTTTTGAAATTTCAATAGTTCACATGACTTTGGCAGTTTGATACGCGTTCCGAACCACTGATTCGAAACAAAAGACTGGTAAAGCTTCATGAAGCAGTGTTTTGAAATCGCCCATCACTAGATATTGTTGAAAAAAAGTTGTTATTTTGGTTTTTTTTTGGCGCACAAAAAGTATTCTTGTCGCTATATAATATTAAAGGTCCTGTTTTTCATGGTTTTTTGAAGCTTTGATTGTGTTTATAGTGTACAATATAACATGTGTTCATGTTTCGCGTGTAAAAAAACACAGTATTTTTCACATAATTTACTTATCTGTATACCGCTGTTTCCACTGTCATAAAAACGGGCTGATGACTTCCTTGTTCTATGAAGTCCCTCCTTCAGAAATACGTAACGAGTTCTGATTGTGCCAGCGGTTCCTGTGTTGTGATTCGACAGCAGCTTAGCGCATCTTGCCCGGAAAGGTCACGCCTCTTCCCATAACGTGGAGATGCACGCGCTCAGTGTTATTGTAAACATGTCTTTAATTTTACCCTATCAATTTGAGCCGGAATCAGACCCGGTGATTGGACTGCGGGATGAAAATAACAGCGTTTCGACGACATGGCGACAAACACACTCTACAAACGCAACTCTTGTGTATTCCTGTGGGCGGAGGTTAGTCAAAAAACTGTTTTAGTGACGTCATTAAAGAAGGAAGTAGAGGGATGTAGTCCAAACTGGCCGTTCGATGTAGGCGACTTCTGTTAAATAAAATATCTCGCTTGGCATTGAACTTTGAGCTTTAAAATTTTACAGATTTTATTTATAATCTAACAACAACATTACACACTAACTAAAGTTTGAAACATGGGATCACGAAGAACGGGACCTTTAAGGTTGAACCACTGTAGTCACATGAACTGTTTTAAATACGTCTTTAGTTGCTTTCTGGGCATTGAAAAAGGAATTGATCTTGCTGGAAATGCAGGCCTCACTGAGTAATTGGATTTTATCAAAAATATCTTAATTTTTGATTAAAGGTCTTATGGGTGTGGAACAACATGAGGGTGAGTAATAAATGACAGAATTTTAATTTTTGGGTGAACTAACCCTTTAAGTGTCATAGATCAAACTTAGGTCTTAGATCTAGTAGGTCGAGTTCATCAACACCCCCAAAGCTTCACAATCATATACCTCTTTGTGGGTTCAACATTTCATTCGTTAACATTAGGCAGTTTAAATGCTATTTAATGTTTGATGACCATGTTAGCTTACATGTGCATAAGCAATGCTTCTATCCCTTGTTTCTGCTGCTTCTTTGCTTGTTTTTGGATGCAGAGATTCTGTACTATTTCAGAAGATTTGTAATAGTGCCCCCTACTGTATAACAGTGGAAACATGGAAAGCTGGAAAATTTTGTAAATGGCAGGGAAGCGTTGTGTCATAAATGACGGAAAAAAACAGCCCATTTACGTCCGAATCAATTAATCTGACTAAATAAAAGTTCATTTATTTATTTAATAAATAAATAAATAAATAAATACTGACCCTGGCAGTGTATATCTGTGATGACCAGTGCTGGGGGTAATGCATTACAAGTAACTTGAGTTACAAAATCAGATTACTTTTTCAAGTAAAGTAACACATTACTTTTTCAATTTATAACAAAATATCCAAATTACTTTTACAAGTCCTGTCTCCATGTTGAGAGAAATAAAGTGTTCTAGACTAAATGTGAACATGCATTTACTCATCTCACCTGCACGAAACATTCAGTATTCCACAAAACGAATAAAAACAGTGAAACGCAATCTCAGAATTTTATGCAAACCTGTAATAATTGACTATATTAATTTACACAAATATACTTTATGTATTTAATCTCACTTTATTAACCAATGTCTTTGCTTCAATTATCTCATTCAACCATACTAATAAGCAAAAATTACTTTAGATTAGATGTAGAAATAAGAGCGTTGAACTTCCTTCTCCTGTATCCTATTCTTCTTTCATCCACAATGGCAGCACAGCTGAAAGGCTTGTTTGAGCTCTACTGTACAGGAGTGAATATGCATTTCCTTCAGCCTGAGGCTTATTCATTCCACTTTTGGTGTGAATTGGCCTTTACATTTGCCAAAAATAGAACTTTTTTTTTTGTTATTAAAAAACAAGCCCAGCCTGGGTGAGAAAAAGTAATGCAAACGCAATGTAATACATTACTTTTCATAAAAAGTAACTAACGTAATTAGTTACTTTCTTAGGGAGTAATGCAATATTGTAATGCATTATTTTGAAAACTTTCCCCAACACTGGTGATGACAAGTTTTAAATGTGCAATAAATTGTGATTAATCACAGCAAACTATGTGTTCAACACGACTCCACCCCTGAACTGTGTTGGTCATTCATTTGGACTGCATTTGTGTACTAGGGTAGACTATGTTTCTGGTCTAATGCTCATTTCAGCAAGGGGTGGAATGCCATAAAAATGTCCAACATGAAGCTGTTAATTTCATAAAACATCTCCACTGGCAACTGTGGTTTCCTGGAGGTACAACCGAATACCCTTCACCGATCTGCCGTGTGGGAAATCTAAGCACGCCATTGTAGAATTAATTTGAACTGATAAATAGTGACCCTGCAGTCACAGTGGCGTAAACCACAAATTACATGTGCCTCCTCCCACACAGCCAGCACTTATCCAATGAATGATATTTCTCAAGGCTGTGTGCTGGCAAGACAGCATCTGGATCCGCTTGTATGTTATTCATTACGAAATGGGAGAAATATCATACCTCACCAGATAATTATGTAAATTCCACTCAAAGGTAAAACATTTTCTGATTTTAAGAGGCCATTTGTTGCTAGTGGAGTAAGAATTAGAGGAATATATGGACTGCGCAAAGTATGACTCTGAATTGAAAAAGCTTAAAAAAAAAAAAGGAATCGGCCCTTTGGTTTCTCCTTGAATTCTTAATAAGACACATGGATGAGGCATATGGGCTTTTAAAAATGCATGACCTTTAGTAATCCAACCCAGATTGTGAAACAAGTGGAAAAAATGGAATCAAACAGAACAGAGGAAAAGAAAAAGAACATTTCAGAATTTACAGTATGACCTCATGCTTATTAAACAACTGTAAGTGTTGCAAAAAAGAAAAACAGTCAGAGAGAGAGAGAGAGAGAGAGAGTGCTAACAAGCACCTCATTTAATGCAAATAATGACTATAAATTCCCATTTCTGAATGGCTGTGTGGTTTAAAGAAATAGTTCATCCAATAATAAAAATGCTGTCATCACCAAGCCTGTATGATTTTCTTTCTTCTGTGGAACACAAAAAGTAAGTTTTTTTAAAGAATAACTTGGACATTTTTTCCCCACATAATTAAAATGAACAGTCAAGCTCCAAAATGACCAAAAAAAAAAAGATTTAGTATTTTGCAGAGTTCCATAAGTATGTATTAACATGCTTTTTTATGATGCTCAGATTGCAAGCCATTCATCATTATTTATGTACAGAGTCAAATTTGCCATGTACACACTGCATCTAAATTTGGTTGTCAATTCATTTTTTAGTGCTTAATCCTGTTCTATACACACAGTTCTGTAATTTACAGGAGTGACGACCGCATTCGATAACCAAATTAACTCAGGAAGTGACAACCGCATTTACAGTAATTCTACGCAGTGTGTACAGAACTGAACTGAACAGAACAACTAGTTGTTAATGTCGTATTTAAACATGCGTCAGGGATGCGTCCCTCTTCTGTACGTGCGGTGCAAGCAAACCACAGGGAAAGAGGTACAAGCCTTGACTCATTCATGTTGCCAGATCTTACTAAAAAAAAAACAAGAACAAGCTCATAATAAACCAAAATAAATGGTTTACATTGAAAACTAGACCAAAATATCACGACCCGCACCTTCCCACCCACTTTAATAACTCCAAAAACATGATCACCTTATGAGCCAAGCTCAAACAATAAGCTCAAAAATGCTTATAATAAGTGGATATGGCAACACTGCAAGACAGCGCTCTGTGAAGCAGCCTTCCACACATAAAAAAATACATGATGCCTCTGTCAACAGTGCTTTAGTTTCACGAACATAATGACTCTTTGGTCACTGTAACATTCATTTGGTCAAAAATACAGGATACCAAACACGCATGTTGCTATGGCTATCGTAATTTTGGGAGTGAGTCGTGTTTCTGTATTTAAATGCGGTTGTCACTCCTGCAGCTTTACAGTTGTACATGGCCATAGTGTTCATTACATTTTAATTGTACACAAGTGTGCTGCACAAGTCCTGAAAAGTGAAGCCAAAGCATTTTGATCGCCCCCTGGTGGCTGGCTGCAGTACAGGTCTTAAACCCCGCCCTCTCCATGTAATCGAATGGGACGTGAGCCAAACTAAAAAATCCAATTACATTTTAAAATAATTTTTTTCCAAAGATCTTTTTTTTTTCATTTTAGGAAGTTCTCATCACGAAGATGTATGTTCAAGTGTTCATTTTCACAATAAGTTTGGTTTTAGTTAGCTTTTTTGATGCTATAAAAAAGGTGTGTAACATCGTGATTGACAGCTGTGCTTGCGATTGAGTCTACAGAGTCTCAGTGACGTCTTGTTATGAAATACATCAATGACTACCACATTTATAATACTTTCATGAAAAAGATTCTTTATATGAAAAAGAGCAGCCAGATCATTCTTCAAATCGTCACCTTTTGTACTCCACAAAACAAACAGGTTTGGAACAATCTAGAGTTTCTTAGGTAAACTATAATTTTAATGTCATCATAAATATTTTATTTTGTTTTCTTAAACGTCTTTTACTGTATAAACGTCTTTTACTGTCAATGACTATGGAAGTCAATGACTGTCAACAGTCTGTAACAACATGAGGGTGAGTAAATGATGACAGAATTTTCATTTTTGGGTGAACTATCCCTTTAAATCTAGTGCAAAGTGTTGAAAATTTGAGAAAATGAATGTGTTCTTTTAAGCAATGTGTAATATGTTCTCATCTTAGCAAAAGTTTATTTTTTGGTGAACACAAAATGCTTGCTGTCAAGCAAACAAACCACCAAATATTTAATTCTAACATTCAGAACAGCTTATATCCTATCTTGTTAAACAAGAAATGGCTGCCATAAATAGAAAAGAGAAGCGCAGTGAATTCGCTGGAAAGTCTTTAAATGCTGAACCAATTTGGAGACAGCTTTGTTTACTTAAGTAGTATGCCTGAGGACAGGCTCTGATTGCAACATCAATGGGGTAATAGGTAATTCTCCCTGCAGTTCCATGTTTTTTTCCTCCTGATGGGTGAGAAAAAGGGAGTGCCTGATGTTTCTCAATATTCGAAAAAAGTCACTTCCGTGCTCACACAATGATGAATCCTTTCCCAGCATCCAATTATTCAAAGCTTCCAAAAGCCACATGTACTAACCAAAAACCATCATCCGTTCCCTCCCAGAACTACTCCCAGATTTAACATTGGACAGCAAGCATTTAAAAAGTATTAATATTGCAATGAACTGCATAGGCCCAGCAATGTAGTTTAAATAATAATATAGTGTAAAACACATTGCCACATTCTTATGAAATGCATTATTTGTATTCATGGGGGTTTTGTGTGTTTTTGTAAAAAAAAAAAAAAAAATACAATAAAATACAATTTTCAAGAAAAGTTTCAATAGTAAAAATGTCAAGGTAACACACTGACGCACACTTTGTGAGTGCACACATCTTGCGTGTTTTTTTTAAAAGTTTTAAAATAAAGCAAAAAGTATTCTTTTCCCCAAATATCATGAATTATCAATTCATAAATTTTACATTTTTGGAGAGTCACACCACATGATATCTAAAAAATAAATAAATAAATATTATAATATAATATTATATTATATATATATATATATAAATATATGCTCTTGATAATGCAATTTATATTTAGCATTATCAAGAGCATATATTTATACGCACACATTATATATAAATATATATATATATATATATATATATATATATATATATATATATATATATATATATATATATATATATATATATGTGTGCGTATAAATATATGCTCTTGATAATGCTAAATATAAATTGCATTATCAAGAGCATTTATTTATATGCACACATATATATATATATATATATATATATATATATATATATATATATATACTGTAATGTGTGCGTATAAATATATGCTCTTGATAATGCAATTTATATTTAGCATTGTTTTTCCCTGCTGTCTGTGACCTTTTCAAAAACAACCCGTGACTTGTTTTTGGGTCATGACCCACAAGTTGAAAACCACTAATCAAGAACCTCCTTCTCAGGAAAACGCTTTTGGCACAGCCAGCAAAACACTAATATTATACTCACCCCTCCATAAATCCCCCAACACTACTCCACAATCCTTATAAAATACTTCAAATGTTTTATTAAGAGCACTAGCATTTCTGTCGGCCTGTTTAAGGTTTCTCCTAGTGCCGCGCCAGGCCGCATTGATAGCACTGCTGAGATCTGCAGGGAAAGAAAATAAATGACCCATTTTTATTGCAGTGTATGTGGTAAACTTGCCATCTAAATGAAGGCGCAGACGAAACCAGAATGCACTCAAATGTCCTCTGCAATTCAAAATCCCGATAAAAACACATCATCGCAAGAAATCTATTTTCTTTAAGAGCAAATTATTAACACTGAATAGTTTAAACTGAGTGGCATCTTGATGAGAAATATAAATGGGTCTATCTTCTCACTAAACAACATGCTATCATTAATAATCCCCCCAGCAGTGGGCATCAATCACGCTGTAATCGTACACACAGCATTCCCCTCACATATCTCAGCCCCTGCTGGATTACCCAGCATCCACTCTGTCTGCCCATCAAATCCATTCAGGCTAATAAAGAAGTGGGTTGTTCGTAATCATTCCGTTTGCAAATCCGTAAACAGACGAGGGAATCAATTCCAAGTGGGTAAAATATACACCAAGACAAAATAAAATTATGATACACAATGGCAAAAAGCCCCATATATATGCAAAGATAAATAAAAATTTTGATATATACCAAATGATATATAAAAAAATGTAAATAATATACATAGTTTATAATAAAATTAGATATTTTCTAAATTATTATTATTATATTGGCTCAAACAATTTAGAAAATATCTAATTTTATTATAAACTATGTATATTATTTACATTTTTTTTAATATATATCATTTGGTATATATCAAAATTTATAACAAAAAATATATATAATATGCACTTACACAATGGCTATATATATATATATATATATATATATATATATATATATATATATATAGGGCTGTCAATCGATTAAAAATTTTAATCTAATTAATTACATACTCTGTGATTAATTAATCTAAATTAATCGCATACATAATTTTTGCTGTGAAAATATTAAATAATTCAATTCAAATGAATCAATGCAGGGTTTTTCCTGGGTCAAAAATGGTCTTTGGTGGTGACAGACATGGTCATCCACACAAACACTAAAAAGTGCCCTACCCACGTGATCTGCGAGCCCGATACTGACAATAAAGTACCTGTCACTCTCACTGTAATTCTTTCTTGCCATCTTTGCAAAAAAAATAAAAAATAAAAATAAAAAATGATTTTATAGCTTTGTAAGAGAATGCTTTTTTGCTAAACCTGAAAAGTATTAAAAAGTAGCATTTAGAAGTTATATTAACTAATAATATAATTTTCTACCATATACAATTGAATGCACCTAGCTAACAACAACTTGCTTTGTTCTGGTTTCACCTCACTCCAGTCTAAACTAACTGATTTTATAGGTAGGCCTAATTTACTACACATTGTCATTTTAACCTGAAAATATTGTGGATTATTATGGAATATTAAGGCTAATTTTACTAACCACTCTTGTTAAATGGGGAAAGCACACTTATGTTCTCATTTCAGAGTTGTTCGGGTAAATGATTCATTATAGACCGTGTGGACAGATCAGTTGTTGTTATGATTCATTAAAATGAATCTGTTCAAATGAGTCATTAGGTCGCGAATCGGACATTAGCGGACGTTGACGCGTTGCGTGCGAATCGCGACTGTTATTAGGACATCGCAAAAGATTTGTCAACAAAGAAAACACTTCACCACTGGATAGGATTTTCTTTTTGTTTACTGAAAGTGTGGTTTATGTCAGCTGCACGTGCAGGGCGCCTGTCAGAGAAGATGAGGTGACGTTCTTTTGAGCACTATTCACACCCAACGGTTATTCAGGAAATGAAACATCTCCGAGTGCGCCTTGTGAAACATGGATTCGGTCTTACGAACTTTTAGCATTGCGTCAGTCGATTTAGATTATTATGTGTGAGGTAGAGAGAGTGCGAAGACGGTGCTTACTTTGAAGACAGAGAGAGCTCGCGCGCACGAGAGAGGAGCTCTGCTCGTTCTGTCCGTCAGCGCAGAAGTCGTCTCCCTCCTTTGTTTTACAGTCGAATGGTGGCTAGAACGGCTCCAGGTTCAAAGGTCAATACGGAATGGATTAATCTGCGTTATTTTTTTAACGCGTTATCTTTTCTCAGATTAATTAATCGAAATTAACGCTTTATTTTGACAGCCCTAATATATATATATATATATAGATATAGATATATAGCCATTATGTAAGTGCATATTATATATATTTTATATTTAATTTTATTTAACTGTATTTATTTTATTTAGTATATTTAGTATATTTAATAATATAACAAATAATATGAAATACAAAAAAAAAAGATTACCTTTTAATATTAAATTAAGCGTATACCGCATATTGACAAAATACTACATATTTTATAAGATAGTTCAGATCAGCTATCTAGTGCTTCCTTAAAAGTACTAAAAAGTAGTTAATGAAATCGTTATGAAAGCAGAATCAGGGGTCATTCACACAGAACGCATTTTTCTATTCCAATGCGATACTTTTCCATTGTTTCTCTATGTAAACAAGCGCCAGACAGACGTGTGTGACCGTTACACTCACGACTTGCGTCTTTTACAGCGCCTCGCACAGGAACGACTCTGTGTCAGGTTAAAAGAATTTCAACTTTTACAGAAGCGCCACTCATCAATGTCAGTTCCAAAACAGTGGACCAATCAGAAGAACTCGGAGGCGGGGCAAGCATTGCGAGCTTCTGTTTACGGTAGCAAGTTGGCGTCGCAACTGTTTTATTTGTTCGTTATTGCCGTTATTGCATCACGTCTCAAAAGCGCGTCTCGAGACCCTCACATTCTCTGCCGCGCTTTTTTAAAAAACATTCCCGAGCGCAGCGTCTCGCATTTTTTCTGTATGAACGAGCCCTCGTTAAGTGGAATCAGAACCAGAATCATTAAATTCCTGCCGATTCCCATCACTAATCCCAATGCTGCTTGGAGGAGCAATAAACCCCTGCAAGCAACAAAGAGATGAGATCACTTGCCACACAGCACATGTCACAATGATGAGAACAACTTGAGAACATTAGCTGTTTCTCTGAAGCACCAGAGAAAATGTGTGTAACTCCTTCAATAAAGCAGCTATTATGCAGTAAGATCATAAGTATATGCTCACATAATAACATTGACCTCCTAAAAATAACCTTGTGAGAGGCAGGAAATGAATCAAGAGAGAGAAATAATAGTGTGGCCATTACATGGCATCAACCTACAAACTCTCTTCAATAATTCACCAGTACACCCCCCCCCCCCCCCCCCCCACTCATATTAACTACGTCCGTCTAAACATCCCTTGCATCCTCCACTCTCTCACCCTCGCCAAACTCCCTTACATCCTTTAGATAAAAAAAGTATTTTCCTCTTTCTTTCTCTATGGCTTTTCGTCTCCCTTGTTTTTGCATTTTGTAGGGGAGAGTTTGGCAGTATCGTTCTAATAATGGGGTCATATCATGAGAAACTGAGTTTTGCTAGATCTGTTGAGATAAAAGAGTTCATTGGACTATGAAAACATACAGTAACTTTCAGAACTCGTCCACCCCAATCCAAAAAGAGCATCTACTGAAACTGAGCAGCAAAAATGACTTGTTCTGAAACACTGAACTTCCTGCTGTTAGCAGGATACATACTTATAACCTCCCACATTATACAAACAAACAAGACTTGTTTGGCATTCAAATAATGAGGAAGAAGTAGAACTGATACTTTTTTTCCTAAACAGCAGAAGAGCTAGCGGTAAGAGTACAATGTAGTCAGGTCCCTGATTATTTCAGTTCGATATCAACAGTTTGAGCAACACTTTACAGCACAGATTGTTTTGTGAATCTCTTGCGTTATGGCGTTATTGAAGGTAAAAGTAGCTCATTTACATGTGAAGAAAACATTTACATATTTGTTTGAAAAGAAACAGTGGCAAAAATGGCCCATTCATTTGTAAGGGTCAGAGAGGATGAAAACATGATCAAAAAAAGAAAAAGAATAAGATTATTATGATTATTAAATACAGGATTCCTACACATTTTTATTTCAAAATTCCATAATTTTCCAGTCTAAGATTTTCAAAACTGTAGATTTTTCAGACCGTATTTAACATTAATGTTTCATACATCATTATATTTGGTATAAAGTACAATAATCTGTAAATATTTTCTCAGGTATTTTTTTTATTGGTTTTCTTAAAGTGATAACATGTGCTTACGTACATGATGAGAAGAAACATAAAACATATTATATCCTGCAAATATTCAATTCTGATACTGTAATTGTGGTTTGATGTTGCACGATCACCAAAAAGCAAAGTACAGCGATACTGATTTAATGATCGTTTGAGTGACATACGCATTTATTTATGCCGAGGACTATGGAAGGCCAAAAGGGCCAAAACATCTGAAACGAATTGTCTTAAAGGTTCCGTTCTTCGTGATCCCATGTTTCAAACTTTAGTTAGTGTGTAATGTTGTTGTTAGAGCATAAATAAAATCTGTAAAATTTTAAAGCTCAAAGTTCAATGCCAAGCGAGATATTTTATTTAACAGAAGTCGCCTACATCGAACGGCCAGTTTGGACTACATCCCTCTACTTCCTTCTTTAATGACGTCATTAAAACAGTTTTTTGACTAACCTTCGCCCACAGGAATACACAAGAGTTGCGTTTGTAGAGTGTGTTTGTCGCCATGTCGTCGAAACGCTGTTATTTTCATCCCGCAGTCCAATCACCGGGTCTGATTCCGGCTCAAATTGATAGGGTAAAATTAAAGACATGTTTACAATAACACTGAGCGCGTGCATCTCCACGTTATGGTAAGAGGCGTGACTTTTCCGGGCACGGTGTGCTCAGAGCTGTCGAATCACAACACAGGAACCGCTGGCATTCTCTTTACGTATTTCTGAAGGAGGGACTTCATAGAACAAGGAAGTCATCAGCCCGTTTTTATGACAGTGGAAACAGCGGTATACAGATAAGTAAATTATGTGAAAAATACTGTGTTTTTTTACACGCGAAACATGAACACATGTTATATTGCACACTATAAACACAATCAAAGCTTCAAAAAACCACGAAAAACGGGACCTTTAACGCGTAATTACACGTTAACGCATAATGTGCGCATTTACACGCAATTACGCGTTAGTTTCACACGTTTTGGCCCTATTGGCCTTCCATAAAAGACTAGCATGTTTCATTTTTTTGGTCCTCCACGACGGGTTCCGTCACATCTGGGATATTAACCAACAGAAGCGCAAAAGCTCTTCTGTTCACAGCTTTCAAACATGGTGAAACGAAAGAGAGACGACTGTGATGCTAGGTGGAATTATGCAAAGGAGGAAAGGTAGCTATGGCAACAATACCCCTACCTACTGTATATGATGTTTCCTCGAGGGACTACCACAACAGTGAAAAAAGATAAATGATGGCGAATGATAACGGAGACACTTTAGCAACCTGGTGAGTACCGAAATTAGCATTAGGCTAGTACAACCATTGTTCTTTTACGCTCTTGTGAAGTCATTCGCTAGTTCCGCCTTCTCAATGACATCATGCACATTGTTAAAGACGGCTAGCGATGATTGGTCGGAAAGCAATGTGTAGTCTGACTATATGTTTCTTGTCCACAACAAGAATTTAGGAGTCAAAATCGCATGATCTGATCTAAGTTACTATTGTAACAGACAAAAATATTGTGTAGTCTGAACCTCGCATTACTGAAGTTCTTTCTTATTTTGCGTAATGAAAATGTAAGCCTTGAATTAATTCAGTCGTGTTCGAAAATCACTAAACAGTGACTAATCTTTTCCCATGAAATGACTCTGCTAGAATTTTTTTTTCTAAATTTATATTTGCGAAAACTGAATAGGGGAAATACTCTGGAACACAATACTTTTTCCATACTCTGTTTTCTTTTTTCCATACTTTCCATGCTGTGTAGGAACCCTGAAAATAACTGTTGAAATTTAAAAAAACTTAAAAGTACAGTTTCTCATTTTCATTTAGTTTAAGTTGAAGTACTAAAATAACTAAAACCTAATAAATGCAGACATATTTAAAAATACAAAAATATAACAAAATGACTAAAACTTTAATTAAAATTCAAATGAAAAATAGAAAAAAAAATCTAATTCAAAATATTAACACAAGCTCTAGTAGTATATCAACAATACTAATACTAATCGAACTACTCAAACTAATCGAATTACTACTTATAAAAATTGCCACCGTCTTATATATTAAAGAAAAAAGACAATAAATAAAAATAAAATAACATAATAAAAGTTTGTTCAAATAATGAGAGTGCGTCTCCTCTCTAATATTAAAGTTATGCCCTTCACAATGTTCTGTTTCAATAGAACAGGAAATAAAACAGAGATGTTAATGGCATTGTGCCAAAATACTATGGTCCAAATCAGCTGATGCCTGAACAAAATTCCCCACTATCACTTACTGAATTCCATATGCTCAATCCTAACCCACCCTCTTAAAGCCCACTCAAGTGAGAATAAGTTTTGAGTTAATTTAACATCCTGTTGTCTCCTAACATGTGACCAAAGAGGCATGCGAGCGAGCCAAACAATGCAGTTACTTCCATTAGCAGAGGAACAAATGACTAAAAATATTCAATATCACATCTGCACCATTCCAGCTGTATTTTTCCTTAAATAGCACTGCTTTCCATTTTCATCTTTCCTTCTATAGCGCACTGGACGTATCTCAGTTCTGTAGAACTCCCCTCTTCATCGCCAAGCCCTTGGAAGCACTGTTATTCGCTTCAAAAAGTTAATAACAAGGCTAAACGCAGAAGATTTTCCGCCAAGTAGCCGTCACTTCGAGCATAAAAAGCACTAGAAGTCTTTTTTCCCTCACTTTCTCTCAGATTTTCTCGCCTTCAGAAATGGCCAACATCAGATCTACCCCTCTGTAACAAATCCAGCGTATGGGAGCCTTTACATGAACAATGACTTCATATGTTGAGCTAAAGCTTTAATAAATAACACACCCTGGAAAGTTAAACAGACTAACTTCTTTGGATTTCAATACAGCGTGCCGCGGTTGTGTTTAAAGCCCTGGCGAGAACAAAGACATTTTAATCAGGGTATGCAAATCCCTGCAGCCTGCCCAATTCAAGCAGAATCCCTTATGTTATACTTTCCAAGACAAGACTATGGGTTTTAAGCAGAATACAGTGTTTTCGAGCAATCAGAGTAACCTATGGGCATCCATTAAAGTCATTGGGAGCAGTTTACTCAATTGCATCACTCACTGTCGGATTCATTCATCCATCTCGTCAAAAGCTGTTATGCAAACAGCTCTATCACCTTTTACAAAACAGCATTCAATAACCTAGCATTTTTTCCAACAGGAAGTCGGGCATGTAAACTGGAGCCTCTCTTTCTAACTGGCAGCATCTATGGAAAAGCGAACTGCACGCAAACCGCTGTGTTGTTTGAATATGCCCTTCAAGCCAATGAGAAACACAAACACTGAAGTACAGGCCATTTAAAGACTGGAAGCACTGCTTAGAGAGTCAAAATCTAGATTTCTTGTTTTGTCATGTATGTTCTGTAAAAAAAAAAAAAAGATGTCAGTGAAGCATTTATGTGTTAGTGATCACACTATTCAGTTTCATTTCACATACCGGTAACTTTATAAACTTTACAGTAAATGGCATTGAAGTTCTAGTTCTATAGAAACTTAATACATCATACAAAACACCCATCATTCAAAAAGTTCCTCTGAGACTCTTGCAAGTCTTTGTTTATTATATATTGATTTGATTACGGTTTCAGATATCAATAAAATATAGTGCACTCAACTCAGTTTAACACATTTCACAATATTAAAATCTAATCACATAGATTTATACCCCAAAAAATCAGTGCAGAATATATAGAAAGTGCCTGTACATTATATATGAAATATAGAAAGTGCCTGACTAGTGATTCGATGACCGTAGTCGAGTAGCCAATCAGTAAGGTCAACTATGATCTGTCAATTTTCTTTGTAGTATATTTAAAATAATTTTTTCAACATATATTTTAATAGTTTCTATACAACTATACACACACATCACTGTTTTTTAGCATCTCGCGCCATGTGCATTATAGTTTTAGGACAGCATGTCAACTTAAAAATAGTTTAGATAGTTTAAAATAGAACATCTCAAAATCTCTGATTATGATCTGATGGACCCCAAATCAGCATATTTATACAGTGCTTCTTTAAAACCTATTCGATTTTGAAAATGTGTATTTTGTGCATTTTAAAAAGTAAACAATACGACAGATGATATAAAATCAAATACTGTTAGTTACACAGAAATATCATCAGTGCATACTGCAAACACAAACTGATCATGCACAGATCGAAGAAAGACCACCATTTACAGCCAGTAATTACATGCACAGTTGTGGTTTTCAAACCATCAGCCAAAAGTGGGACGAATCGTTGTTTTTGATATCACAGCAGCCCTTTTGATAAAATATGTTACTCACACAAGCAGACGGACTGTGACGGACTCAGACCTCAGTGTAAAAGCAGGCTTTCAGTTCATCTGAGAGTTCTACTCTATCATACAACAAGCTCTCAACTCTTAACTCGACAGGCTAAAAGCCACGAGTGTCTGTTTCAATCACCAGCTCAAAGTCACACATTTCCGTTTGTGCACCAACGGTGATAAAACAGCCTGTGACAGTACGGCAGCCCATCGTCAGTTAGGTAATAAAGATAAGGGTCTTGTTTTGCTGATGTGACTAGTTAGACCACAGACTCAATTACTGAATCATTTGGCATCAATCATTCATTCTTTCTTCACTCAATTATACCAATGCAATCAATCTTTATATGAACTAATAAGCCGTAATCAGCCTCTAAACAGCAAGGTCAGAAACATACTCCACGCATGTACGCAAATACAAATGTTGGGTCAGTACACTGAAAGTGGTAGTCTTGTAATGCTTAACATGAATTTTTTTCATTATTGTGGAAAATTTGCATTATCCTAAAAAAAAAAACCCACTATATAAACACTTTTTCTATACTATGTAACTCAGTTATTAGTTATTTATTAATTGCAGGTCTTCAGATAAATGACACCATTTAATGGGACTGTAAGAAAAAGAGTAAATATCTCGTAAGTAAATAAATTCGAAATGTGGAGCCTATAATGTAACTTTGCAGATTTTCAACCCGCTTTATTGGTACAATGTCATTATTATGTAAACGAAACGTTTACTTTTTCTCCATGTTACCTGGCATGAGAATTTCCCAGCTTATGCAAAACGTGACTTCCTAATTAACTGTTGGACTGGTGATTTCTTTTGGTTTTCCCTCTCCGTTTGGCCTAAAACACTGTGTCCTAGTCATCCAGTTTGAAATGTTGACAACAAACACTGAGGTTTTTCATATTTTCTTTTGCAGCCGTTAGCCACAGCCTACAATGCTCTAAATCCTTCAATCCAAACTGAAGATAATGCATTTAAAACGCTAAACATTTACTCTTTGAATTCTTGCACTAAATCAACACTATTATGACTAAAAGTTTGCTAAGAAGTATTTTATACTCAAGCAAGGCAGTATTTGATTCTGGTCAAGCCTATCCAATAGGAGCAGACAGGAAGTGGCCTTGAATGGCAACATGTCCAGTGCATTATGGCCGTTATAGTTTTCCAACCTATTTGAAAAAAAGGGAAGACAACAGCCCTTTTTCTATAGTCAGGAAGTACAGATTTCAATAGGCAGCCAAGTTTAATAAAAAGCCCATTTTGCCAGTGGTGAATTACCCCATTAACAATTAGATATCCCACAACAAAAATGGAAACAAATTTGCAACCATTTAGATCACAAAACAACTTTGCATAAATATATTTGCAAATTGGTTCACAAACACTTACTGTAAATGTAAAAATAATCTGTATTGCTATCGTCATAAAATGGCAATATCTGTTCATCTCTGCAGCCTGACACATTTTTGAGCACATTGACGCACAAAAACATTAAATGTTTGCATTCACGTACTTGCGTAGAGTTTGTTTCAGACCCAAATCACAGTTTCTATAAAATCCACTTACCAAATTCATCACACACACTCTCGTTCTCCACCAGTGTGGGGTGCTCGAAAGTATCCCTGCAGTACAGGATCTGGGTGTTGTTGGTGAGGGAGGCGATTCCTCCCAGGGCCAGCACCACATGGTCCGTCAGGAGGGAGGTTGGCCTCTCCCGGAGCCGCGCGATGACGGAGCGGTACCGACAGTACTGGGGGTAACTCAGTACCAGAACCTTCTTTTCCTCTGCATCATCACCTAAAGACAAGAAATAATATAATTATTAATAATTTAATAATAATTTAAATCAACTAAAAATATGGCAATATTTATTTTGCCAATAAATAAAATTTACTTTGAAAAAATGTACTTTTCAAAATTTTCACTCAGAAATTGCTAGTAAATTTCACAAATATTTTCCGAAAAGTAACACATTGATTTAAATGTTAAAATAAGAAGTAGAAAGTAGAAAACATTTTTTTATAGTGTAGGATAATGAAGGACTGAAAGGAAAATAATAGGAATCTAAACATAACACAGGCCGGATTCGAACCCGGGTCACTATAAGCACAACAGCTCCTTATACATTGTACGCAACACATTATCCTGTGCGCCAAAGCTCTGATAAATAAAAAAGGCTTTCAAACACTCCCGCATCTGCTACTGGTCAGACCAACAAATAGTCCCACCCCATTGTTACGCCACTGGTTGAACTAAGTGCCGCTTTTACTGTAGGTTATCAGCCGAACATTTCAAATTGCAAACGTTTTTGTGTGCAGCTGTCAATCTTGCATTACCAGTGGACTAGATTTTACAGTTGCAGACAGTAAAGATTCTAAGAAAACTGTAGTTAAAGGGCCCCTATTATGTCATTTTCTTACTCTGCTCTGATTGGTCAGACGGCCCAGTCTGTTGTGATGGGCCTACTGCTTACAACGTGTCGGAAACGAGACATCCATTACCATATTTGAATTTCATCTTCGGAGGCTTCCTCAGCACTTCTATACACAGTGATATGAACAGTAACGATGGCCTCAGTATCAATTCGAGCCCGAGTCCTCATTTCCTTTCTCAGCTCAGAAAACAGCATCTTCTCAATGTGACACAAACCAAGGCCTCAGCTACAACTACAGTGTTTGAAGGTGGGTCAAAGTAGATGGGCAACCAATGAATAGGCTGGAATTATGGAAATTTGTCACTTTTAAATATATATATATATATATATATATATATATATATATATATATATATATATATATATATATATATATATTAGGGCTGTCAAAATAACGCAGATTAATCCATTCCGTAATGACCTTTGAACCTGGAGCCGTTCTAGTATGAAGGAGGGAGACGACTGCTGCGCTGACGGACATAACGAGCAGAGCTCCTCCCTCGTGCGTGCGAGCTCTCTTCGTCTTCAAAGTAAGCGTCTTTGCACTCTCTCTACCTCACACATAATAATCTAAATCAACTGACACAATGCTAAAAGTTCGTAAGACCGAATCCATGTTTCACGAGGCGCATTCGTAATGTTTTTCCTGAATAACCACTGGGTGTGAATAGTGCTCAAAAGAACGTCACCTCATCTTCTCTGACAGGCGCCCTGCACGTGCAGCTGACATAAACCACACTTTCAGTAAACAAAAAGAAAATCCTATCCAGTGGTGAAGTGTTTTCTGTGTTGACAAATCTTTTGCGATATCCTAATAACAGTCGCGATTCGCACGCAACGCGTCAACGTCCGCTAATGTCCGATTCGCGACCTAATGACTCATTTGAACAGATTCATTTGAATGAATCATGACAACAACTGATCTGTCCACACGGTCTATAATGAATCATTTACTCGAACAACTCTGAAATGAGAACATAAGTGTGCTTACCCCATTTAGCAAGAGTGGTTAGTAAAATTAGACTTAATAATCCACAATATTTTCAGGTTATTTAAATGACAATATGTAGTAAATTAGGCCTACCTATAAAATCAGTTAGTTTAGACTGGAGAGAGGTGAAACCAGAACAAAGCAAGTTGTTGTTAGCTAGGTGCAATCAATTGTATATGGTAGAAAATTATATTATTAGTTAATATAACTTCTAAATGCTACTTTTTAATACTTTTCAGGTTTAGCAAAAAAGCATCTTCTCTTACAAAGCTATAAAATCACTTTTTTTTTTTTTTTGCAAAGAGGGCAAGAAAGAATTACAGTGAGAGTGACGGGTACTTTGTCAGTATCGGGCTCGCAGATCACGTGGGTAGGGCACTTTTTACTGTTTGTGTGGATGACCATGTCTGTCACCACCAAAGACGAATTGAAATATTTAATACTTGCACAGCAAAAATTATGTATGCGATTAACTTATATTAATTAATCACAGAGTATGTAATTAATTAGATTAAAAATTTTAATCGATTGACAGCCCTAATATATAATATATATATATATATATATATATATATATACAGATGAATCTTATTTCTCCAATACTAGCTTGGCAGTGATGATAATTCAATCCAAATCAAAGCGCTGTGACTTCATATAGCTAATCTTATTCTATAATGGAGGATCGTGGAGGAAAGCTGCTCCCAGGGGTTCGGATATATAGATTTGTGGGCTATTATGTTCGAGAGAAAAGAAGATTAGGAGAGCTAGGAGGAAAGTGATAAGGACAGCTTTTTGGATGTGTCGTGTAAAGTGTGAGTACCAAGCAACATCTCCAGGTACTCCCTTGAGAACCAGACCAAAAAAGTTATGTGCACCCCTGTATATATATATACACACACACACATCATTTGATTAGTCATACAATGGCATATTGCTGAATTGATCATTGATGAATCTTATTTCTCCAATACTAGCTTGGCAGTGATGATAATTCAATCCAAATCAAAGCGCTGTGACTTCATATAGCTAATCTTATTCTATAATGGAGGATCGTGGAGGAAAGCTGCTCCCAGGGGTTCGGATATATAGATTTGTGGGCTATTATGTTTTACTACAGCCTGAGCTGCTGGTTTAACATGACAGCTCTCTGTTAGGATTGGCAATATAAAAGATTCTGGGCAGGAAGCCACGTCACTCAGTTCTTGGAGATCAGAGATCTGAGCAATAGCGTTCGCCTGTTAGTCTTCCTATCAGAACTCGAAAAAAAAACCAACCTCTTGGCTGAATCAAAGAATCATCGCATCTCTCGACCTCAAAAACCTGACATCTCAGAATTCAAGCTCTCGTAATATGACATGCGAGTCGAAAAACCTCAAACGATGGCGTCCCTGGAGAGAACAAGCCATTTCGCTTTATTCACACACAATGGCCGCAAAAATTCTGCAGCAGAGCCATAAAGCTATTTTTTTTTTTTTTTGCACTAATTTCTGCACTACTGGTATCACCAAACAGAACTGCAAAAATAATGACTGTTTTCAAAAAGGTTTCCCGAACAATCCCCCCATCTGCCGTTGGTCACAAACAGATTCCACCCAAAAACTCATATGTTCATAAGAGAAAGAACAAACACAAACCATCTGAGAACTTCAGAGAACAGATGACAGATGCATGATCATTTATTCAAAAATAATTTCGTTGACCTCATATTATTATTGCTCAACATATTTGATTACATTTGTTGGTGCTGCATGACTACAGCGGCCTGTTTCAAATGAAACGGAGAGACTGCAGTCTCAAACTGATGGCTGTAGAGAAGAGAACATGAAATATTTTGATTTATACTGCTTATCCTTTTATTGGACTTTTACTGCATGTATTACGTTTTCTTCTTTGTGGAGCACATTTCCTCTCATTCTTTCTATTTTTCTCATCTATTTTAAAAAGCCTGGGCATTCTAGTCCATATCAGATGACTAGAATTAACAGTGTGATCATTGTGGCATTATCTGTTAAACTGGTATTTAAAACCAAAATTTGCTTTTAATTACCAAAACATAATCTTTAGCTCTGTCACACATTTTGTGTACAACACTGTTAGCACAGGATTTCCCCCAGTAAAAAATAAATAAATAGGCATTCCATAAAATTGTGACACAGAAAGTGACATCTAATTACAGCACGGAGGCAAAACAAGTAAATAACCTCCATTTTCTCAATATATCAATATTAATAATTATTCATTTTTAATAATTCATTTTCCTAATTCTTTAATCTGTATTTAGACATTCCCAATGTTGGTAACAGGGTTTTATTTTATTAAAAAAAGAAAACAAATCTCATATAATATTTGACCTCACGAGTTGGATAAATAATATTTTCTTAAAGGTTCCTTTTTCCTGAACTGAAAAACAATTTGACTTAATTTGAACAATTTGAAGACTCATTTAAGACCCACAGTATTCTCCTCATTTACTTGCAATTAGCACCACTGAAGTTGGTCTCAAAATATCTTTTAAGGGCCGCTCTGTGCCATGCTAATCACGCAGGGATCCTACGTACACTTTCTTGATTAGATTGGGCTTTGCTCTACAGAAGAGGTCAGAAACATGCTCTACAGCCACACTGTTAATAAATTCTAACCTTTTTTAAAGAAAGGATTTCTTATGCTTAGCGATTTAATTGGCTAAGACGACACTATGATTAGAGAGCACTGAAAATCGATTATGCAATTTTCCTGTAACACACTTGACAAGAAGCTAGAGCTACACGATTAATTGTTAAAAGATTGCCATCTCATTCCTAAATGACAGCGATTTGGCTATGTCTACATTAAACTTTTGATAAGTATGATCACAGCGAACTTTCAAATCTGTGTTCATGCTGTCGTTGAACCAGAGAAAGCAGTTGTCGTGTATAGGCATGAAAAAGTTTCACAAACGGCCTTTTCAACCACAAAGTGTCATTATTTCTGTTACAAATGTTCAAATTATCACAATACTGATATAAAGTTTATAGTTCAGATATAAACACTGCTGTCTATGCTGTAATATGTTCAAAATAATTCATTGTTTTTAAACAAATTAGTTCAATCAAATCCTAACTTTTATGAGTAGTTAAAACTTTCCTTTTTCACATTTTTAAAAATCTGAATTGTTTCATTGTTTTGAGTTTTATTAACCTTTTTTTGTGCAAGATTAATGTTAAGTGGGATATTTAGTAGTGTCTAATGTTTTGAAGTCTCTGTAATGTTGGGTTTTTTGGGGGGGTTACCATAATGATGATGAGTGGATCATAAGCTTGGTTTGAGAACAGGTATATGTTCTACATTGCCATAGTCATTCAGCAATTTCTGTACTAATGCTATCAAAGCATTGGAAAGTTAGCATTTAATGAATTAGCTAGTTAAAGCTAGACAAGTTTCCACTACTAACAATATTTAGGAGAGATTACATGATAATTTTAAGGTAAATGTATGAATGCTTACTCAAATATTTCAAGTTAAGCGCAATTGACCCTTCGCCGGGAGTTTGATTGACAAGCGATCTAACCAATCAAAACGCCGCATCCGCCATTTTGTCCGACAAAGCAGCCAGTAATTAGAAGATTAACCTCGGTGGAGTTAAACTTGAAAAATTGTGTATATTGACGTCTTTCCGCGTTTGAAACAACATTCATTCTCATGTTCATTCATGTTTATTTGACGCTATAAATGGACTAGTAGGAAGAGATGATCGGTTAACGAGCCTCTTAAGCTGAGGCGCTACAGCAATCTGTCACGACCATGGTCACGACACATTAAAGAGCCACAATTGTTTGAATTTCTTTAATAACTACACAGTTTGAAAGCTGGGACTTTGTTTAATATCATAAGTAACCTGCTCTGTCTTGTCTGTCGACGTGTTGTCAGTGTCCTCTTTGCTCTGCGATGTATTTTTCACTGCCTGTGGTGTAACAGTGCCACAGCTTGTCGGACAAAACAACAGTAACTAAGGGGGGCGGGTCTTTGCAAAGGGTCAATTGATATGTGGGTACAAAATAAAAATCTTCCAGTTTTGGTTACTTAAACTTTGAATTTCTTAACTTAAACATTTTGATGTAACTGATTACCTCAAATCTTTTGAGTTTTGCCAGCTTATTCAGGTTTACAATGTACAGTAGCGATCAAAATAGAGTAAATCACCTTTTGAAAGTAAATGAACGCATCAAATAAAGATTGTATCTATTATGTCGTTACACCAGTAGGTGGCAACAAGTGACTGTTAAAAAATTGGATTTGTCATTGAATCATTCATTCAATAGATTTGTTCAAAAACGCTGATTCCTCCATTAAATGAAAGTACAGTATTTATGAGCGAGTCATAGAGTCATTCATTCAAACTGATTTCTTTTTAAACATTTTAAATAGACTGCAGCAATTAACATATGTCAGAACCTCTAGTAAATGACATGTTATTTTGTTCAGTTGTCTGTTTAGAATCGTGCAAGAATCGCGATTCTCAATTTATCCAGAATCGCGCAGCTCTACAAGAAGCCTTTGTGATGAGGAAGGCGGGAAACACACAGGTAGGCACTAACTGGTCGCAAAATCATCAGACTGAAATCTGCATGAGCAATCCTAACATGTCTCATCAGATCAGAACGAATGGACATTTTCCCTATTTCAGTTTGCTCTCTGTATACTGCTCAAGTGCTCCACAAAATGTCAAATGGGCCTCTGTGGGAATATATTTACATAACACCTCTCCAGCGCTCGCCGTTGCCAAAGAGGACCAATTAAACATAAAACACGGGCGTATGTGGTAAAACGCCCCTGAGTTTTAATAATTCATGATATTTTTGTTCTATAAAACTTGGTTTGAGGATCTGTGACATCAATCAAAATGAATGAAGCCATTTTTGAACAGAACCTTGTTTTGATGAGATGGAATGAAATTCAGTCACTTGGCTTTTTCATTATTTCACAAAAGGAATGAATGTCATGTTACAAGACAGAACAAAAAGCCCAAGGAGACAGACAGAGTGAGAACTGAATAAAAAAAAAAAAAAAAACTAATTGCAACCCAAGGTACATATTTTCAATAACAAAAAACAAAAAGAGTGTACTTTACATTGCAGTTATGACACATAAATTCAGATAAACATTTCATAATGTTTGTTTAAAGTTCGCTCTCGAACGTGCCCGAGCTTGTGATGGGAGTTTACAGGGCCATTTATCCAAATTACTTGTCATTCGTCTTCCGTGAGGCTTTTTGCCAATCAACAATTTCAAATAAGTCCATAACCCCAGATTACGACATGAAAAAGCCCCTTTGATTATAACACAATGAAACCTAAGCTCTCAGCACAACATTGTTTGTTATCAGCCAAACATCTTCTGCAGACACCAGGAACTCTGACTAAACCCCAATAAAAACAACCGCCGCTTAATGTACATTACGCATATTCTTCAAACGTATCGCCGGCCGGTGAATTCCCAGAAAGTCAAACACAGGCCTTGAGACACATTCTTCTACATCTCCACCCTCCAAAACAACCCTTACCCAACATATTCTCCCTGTCAATGAGTCAGCTTCAACAAACACACTGTAATAGCTACCTGTCTCTTTAAAATATGCAGGTCAAAATATCAATTCAAGCGTGAGGACAGAGATAGAAAGGTAAAAAAAAGAACGATTCCTGGAATCCTGACAGCAGCTGCTTGTTAGTTGTCCTGGTTACTGTATTAAAATAAGCATGCGTTGATGCTAAAGTTACTGGCGTGTGTTAGTATTAGTGCTCTCTGCACACAATAATGAAAGGAAAATGTGTCATCGCCACGGCAACTGTTTTAATGCAAGACTCCCCGTCAATAATAGTTAACAAAATTGCACTTCAGTCATAAACCCACAAATCAATTTCCTGTGTGTGTGTGTGTGCTTTATGTTGGAGTGATGAGTGTGTGCGCAGAGATTGTAGAGAAATTTTAAATGCATGTCTTATTAGAGTTGGGTTCAGCATAATCAGTCTTTCCCTAATTATTATTCACAGCCGCGACCTCTAATGAGTCAAAAACATCCATCTATTAATGTTGCGGGCTGCTGAGATTCTGCACCCCTGTTGGGTCATTAAATTGGTTCTGATGCTTCAATATGCCTGATGTGAGAACCAGAAAAGATTCTAACATACACTACCGAGCAATATCGATCGGGATGTTGTAAATACAGAATAACAATGTACAGGAATACTTGGAGGTGTAAAGGACAAAAGAAGGGCTGGTCGATTTGGTCAGAGCAATCATACAGCCGTTATTCTGATTTGAAAAGCAATCTGTTAACATTTAACATTTCGTATTGCTGATGTTTAGATATCAAAGCCACAAGAATTAAAGGCATAAAATCACACTGAAAGAGAAGCTCTTTGTACCGACAGAAATTTCTGTGGCACTAGCATCACCAAATGGAATACCAAAAATAATTCAGTATTTCCTCATCTACCATGAAGTTGACAAACAAATAGCCCTGCCTCAAACTCATGCTACTGGCTTAAGCAATGCTGTTGTGTTGCTATGACGCTCAAACAAACACATGAGCAATGTTTTGATGGTACCACAGTGTTTACAATTTTCAGGAAAAATCTGCATATGTAAAGTTTACTCAAACTGGTATTTTAACATCAAAAACTTACACACACCATATTTAAAAGTGTTCACACTCAAGTCGTTTTTAAAAGAAATCAAACTCAAACTTCAATTGACCCAAAAGTAAACTGAAGTGAGAAAAAAAATTCAGCTGTCATTGCATTCACTTTAGAGTTTCATTTTAATATTATTTATATATTTGTAGTATTATATTATTGTTTGTATTTTTATATTTTCAGCTTTCATTTTAATTGTAATACAGGTTCTATAAATTGTGTTATATCCTTTTGTCATTTGTATTATTTTTCAAAAAATATATTTTTATTTGGCTTGAATTTATTTATTTAGTTCTTTTTATTTATTTATTTTTTTAGTAATTTTAGTACTTCAGCTTAAACTTATTTTATTTTTATTAGCTGCCAATACAGCACTTCTAAATTTAATTTAAGTTTTTAATCTGTTTTATTTTATTCATACCATATTTCAATTAATGCAAACTTTTTAATAGTTTTATTTGTTAACAACATGTGAACATTAGAAGCAAATTCAGATCTCTTTTTGGTCCACTTAAACTCAATCCACTTCTCATTCACACAGTTATATTTGGGACTTCTTTGATAACTTAAATATTACATTATGGCAATAATATTTATATTATACTGAACACTGAACATTAGAAGTGAATTCAGATCTCTTTTTGGTCCACTTAAACTCAATCCACTTCTCATTCACACAGTTATTTACAGAACTTCTTTGAAAACCTTAAATATTACATTATTGCAATAATATTTATATTATACTGAACACTGAACATTAGAAGTGAATACAGATCTCTTTTTGGTCCACTTAAAATCAGTCCACTTCTCATTCACACAGTTATTTTTGGAACTTCTTTTAAAGAAAACTTAAATATTACATTATTGCAGTAATATTTATATTATACTGAACACTGAACATTAGAAGTGAATTCAGATCTCTTTTTGGTCCACTTAAACTCAATCCACTTCTCATTCACACAGTTATATTTGGGACTTCTTTGAAAACTTAAATATTACATTATTGCAGTAATATTTATATTATACTGAACACTGAACATTAGAAGTGAATTCAGATCTCTTTTTGGTCCACTTAAACTCAATCCACTTCTCATTCACACAGTTATATTTATGACTTCTTTGAAAACTTAAATATTACATTATTGCAGTAATATTTATATTATACTGAACACTGAACATTAGAAGTGAATTCAGATCTCTTTTTGGTCCACTTAAACTCAATCCACTTCTCATTCACACAGTTATATTTGGGACTTCTTTGAAAACTTAAATATTACATTATTGCAGTAATATTTATATTATACTGAACACTGAACATTAGAAGTGAATTCAGATCTCTTTTTGGTCCACTTAAACTCAATCCACTTCTCATTCACACAGTTATTTTTGGGAACTTCTTTGAAAACTTAAATATTACATTATTGCAGTAATATTTATATTATACTGAACACTGAACATTAGAAGTGAATTCAGATCTCTTTTTGGTCCACTTAAACTCAATCCACTTCTCATTCACACAGTTATTTTTGGAACTTCTTTTAAAAAAACTTAAATATTACATTATTGCAATAATATTTATATTATACTGAACACTGAACATTAGAAGTGAATTCAGATCTCTTTTTGGACCACTTAAACTCAATCCACTTCTCATTCACACAGTTATTTTTGGAACTTCTTTGAAACCTTAAATATTACATTATTGCAATAATATTTATATTATACTGAACATTAGAAGTGAATACAGATTAAAATCAATCCACTTCTCATTCACACAGTTATTTTTGGAACTTCCTTTAAAAAAAACTTACATACTAGGCTACATTTCTGCAATATTAAAATGTATTATTATTTATATTATACTGAATTATGACGCTACTAAAGTCTTTTTCATTATATATTTTACATTTATAATTACATGTCTAGCCATATCACAATTTAGATTTTCATTTTACCATTTTTTTTTTTTTTTAAATTGTACAGTCGTAGACACGAGCTATCTTTCTACACGTAAACAATAAGTTGAAAGTGTTTTGATGGTACAGTTTAAACCCTTAAAGACAATTTCAGGTACCTGCTAGGCTGCTATTTACACTGACTGTGTCCTCTGTAAGATGCTGGGACACAGTAAACAGCAATACTTCAGTCTTTCAAGCTATTTGCATTTCTCCTCCTCAAGGTATAGGGGTCGTCATCAAGATAATATGAAACATATTCTCTAGATAACCAATCACTTGCCACTATTTCACATAAATATATGAAGCATTTTATATTCAAATGTCCCCATTATGCCTTCTTGTTCTTCTCCAAGGACTTGGCTGTCTAAAAGCCTGAGAAGCATTCAAGAATCAACTATTACCCTTCAAACAAGCCTTTTATTTACTCAATGATGGACATTATGGTATTTTCACCAAACTGAGAGTAAACGTTCAGCTGAGAGTGGGCACTTGGAAAAACATAATGTTTCTGCACTCATTTATACTGAAACTGTTTCTTTGGTGAGTTTGTATGATTGCCAATTGCATGACGCAGGAATCGCTTGACGATTAAACCCAATATATAGTATTTCACTTGATACATATGTGGGCAGGACAACGTGGCACAAATCTACCCATAATTCTATGATATTACTTTTTATTTGATTCCAGCTTGTCCGAGCTTAAATTACCCTGAGCTCATTTTTCCAGGATATCCCCTGATGTCGACATGAAACTGTTTGTTGATGATTTATGGCACCTGTCGATATTTTACAGCAGTGGGCATTCGTCCGCTATAGTTCCAGCACAATTCGTGTTGCTCCCTAGCAACAAGCCTAAAGCTCTAATATTCCAACAGGGGGACCGGCTCCAAATATAACTGTCTGTATTATTGATTACCACACAGCAAACTTTGCATTTAATGGCTCTTGTAAAAACATGACAAGGTAGAACAAATTTGGTTATGTCAAAATGTTCTACTTTGTGAAGAGACGAGAGAACAGACATGTTGAGCCTATTATTCTAATGATGTCTCTATATATAGAGAACTGAATAACAAGGTGCAGCCACATACAAAAGACATAGATATTGTTTCTGGAAAAGAAAGATAACTTCCCATGATGAACTCAAGGAAAAAGGAAATATTGATATAGTGTTGAGCAATATAAAGGAATATTCCCCATATATTTTGATTATTTTGCTTGCTTGCATAAATAAATTAAGCAACACTGTGAATGTTGCAGTAATTTCAATATTTGGCCTTTAAGTTTCCTAAACTGTGTCATTAGACTAGTTTTGCAATACCTCCCTATCCCATGAGTATGAGAGCATGGTGAGATATTTCAATGGCATTTCTGATTCAGCAGTTAGCAAGTTTGATTCATTACTTTCAAACTCAGTTCAAACTAAGTTGAATATTTGTTTGCATCTTCAAATAAAATGGTGTGTTCTTATAAGTCTCAGCATGGCATATTTCATACATAATTTTTTTTATACACTACCATTCCAATATTTATTTATTTATTTGAAAGAAATTAAAACTTTTATTAGGAAACATGAATTGATATACACTGTAAAAAAATGTCATTATTTGCTCTTTTTTTCTTTTGTCAAATCAACTTAGATAATTTATGTAGTTCAGATAACATATTATTATGAGTTTCTGTTGATTAAACCAGTCGCCTTCATTGTATTAACTCAAATTTTTAATTTCAATGAACTCAAAATTTTAAGGCAACCAGGTAACTTATTTTAGTTAAACCAACAATTCTTTTTTACAGTGTAAAGTGACATTAAAGACATTTATAATGTAAAAAAGATTTCTATTTCAAATATATGCTGAATTGTCCATTAATATATAAAAAAAAACACAGTTTATGAAGCAGTATTAAAGGGTTAGTTCACCCAAAAATGAAAATTCTGTCATTAATTACTCACCCTCATGTCGTTTCACACCCGTAAGACCTTCGTTCATCTTCAGAACACAAATTAAGATATTTTTCATAAAATCCAACGGCTCAGAGAGGCCTGCATTACCAGCAAGAAAATTAAAACATTTAGTGCACAAAAAGCTAAAGACATATTTAAAACAGTTAATGTGACTCAGTGGTTCGGAGCGCATATTATTTCAGTAAATGAGGCTTTGTAACATCATAAGTGTTTCGAAATTTCAATGGTTCACCACTAGGGGGAGTGACTTTGGCAGTTTGAACACGCTCCGAACCACTATTCAAAACAAAAGATTCGAAAGCTTCGAGCTTCAAAGCAGTTTTTGAAATCACCCATAACTAGATTTGGAATAAAGTGATTTTGTTTTTTTGGTGCACAAAAAGTATTCTCGTCACTTCATAACATTAAGGTCGAACCACTGTAGTCACATGAACTGTTTTAAATATGTCTTTAGCTTTTTGGGCATTAAATATGTTAATTGTCTTGCTGGCAATGCAGGCCTCTCTGAGCTATCGGATTTTATGAAAAATATCTAAGTTTGTGTTCCAAAGATGAACAAAGTTCTTACGGGTGTGGAACGACATGAGGGTGAGTAATTAATGACAGAATTTTCATTTTTGGGTGAACTAACCCTTTAAGCGGCACAATCGTTATCAACATTGATAATAAAAATAAATGTTGAGCACCAAATCAGCATATTAGAATGATTTCTGAAGGATCATGTGACACTGAAGAGTAAAAATGGTAATTATATGTTTAATACAGTCAGACTGTCATAGCATTACCATATGGCTCAAAATAGCTTCTTTCGTAAGTGCTAATACACCAGGTGATTCAATCTCCCGACACCCACCTCTTTGTTTCTACAGCTGTTGAGTTACTAAGATACACACAAGCTAAACCTTTCTAGCGTGCGTCGAAGGTTGTTGTGTTCACTAGCTTTCCAAATAGTAAATGAAACAGATTACTTGTTTTCTAGAAATATATCTTTCATGCAACAGAACAAGCATATTTGTGTGCGACATACAGCAGAATGACAGAGCGAGCCGTTCACGGACTTGTGAACGTGAGTCGTGGGAATTGTATGAGTAATGCATAAATTCTCATGAATTGTTCATATAATGGAACATCTCTCGTACATACTACAAGAGATTTGAGCGGCACCCCAGAATTTATCTCCAGTCAAGTTGAAAACAATGGAATTAAAGGTGCTTTCATCTCTGAAGCTCATAAGCACGACAGGGACGGATTAACACATTGCCAGTCTTTGAAAACTAGGAAAAACAGCTGAGCATAAATAGCTAATTTGGATGAAATAGTAAATGCACAACAATATTTAATTCTCTGTGTTATGTTCAGTGCTAGGTACAAAGTCCATTACAAATTACATGATAAAAATTGTAGTTAGTAACATAATCTATTACTTTAAACATTTAAGGTAATATAATCTGACTACTTTTAGATTACTTTTAGATTACTTTTGACCTTACTTGTTTATAACATTTGAATAGCAAATCTTGTACCGTATTGATAAAAAAAAAATACTAAGAAAGAAAAATGATTTTTTTTTTTTTTTGTTATCAACAACAAGAAGTGCATTAAACATTACATTAAGTCAGGGTTTCCCTAACTAGGGTTTGAGAAGTAACTGCAAGGGGTTTATAAATGTATGAAAAGCTTGATTAAATCATAAAAAGTTAAATTATAATAAATAAATAAAAACTATCAAAATAAAGCACTAACTAAAAAAAGTTTATGTTGTGCGGCCTCTCAAATTTTCCATTTAATTATAGTCGCCTGACTAGTGGCCGATCTGTGTGTGCAATTCCACAAAACTTTTGAGAAAGGAAAATTTAAAAGATAAAAATCGAATTAGGGAGAATCAATTAATTATAAATATTTACTGCCATTTTTTGAATATGAAGTTTTCATGTAATCAAAAAAAAAAAAGTATACTGTAATCCGATTATGAGTAGTTTAAAAAGAAATATAATCTAATTACAAGTATTTAATTTTTGTAATCTGATTACATTATGCAGATTACATATAATCAGTTACTACCCAGAGCTGTTTATGTTATTACATAAACCTTAAGTCATTAAATAATTTATATACTTATGCTACTCTTTCTGAAGTTTTTAATCAACGAATGCATACCATAACACCCCCGACACAACATCTTTTGCATGTATTTTTTTATTTTAATGACAAATTTCAATTTGTTAACAGTCAAACAGTGGAGACGAAAGACATGTATGTCAAAGCGATTAACTTGCGCTTGTTCACGGGAAACAGCAAATGTATTCTGGGGAGCCCCGCTGGAAACAATGGTGGCACTCATGTGACTCAACATGATGACAATAGCCACAGACAGAGGGAAAGAAGAGCATTACCCAATGAAACTAATTAAAAAGCATTTTGAGTGTGACACAAAGGAGGGATTAGATGACAGAGGATAAGAAGATAGTATGCTATCAATGCACTATTGTGCTGATTTCTTCATCTGCAGTCAGCGGTAGACAAGGCCTTTTCAATTACTGTCCAAAGAATTAATCATTCATAATTGTAGGAGCCGTCACAAAGAGCATGCATATTAAGGGATCACCGTCCATCTTGAACTGCGGGGTTCTGCGCTATGAAGGAATAAAAGCACACTGATATTGGCAGTAGCTCTCATTTATTGCTACTTTTCAAAGGCAGATCTAAATAGATAAAAGGATGATATATTTTCAACAGGCGTGGGCAGTCTGACCAAAGTGTAGGCCTGTCGCGATTGTTGATTAATCGTCTGATCTTGGTTATTCATTCTAATGGCAATTATTTTAAATAACCGCAATAATTGTGCAGTTTAAATTTCAATCACATTCTGCCATCCAAATAAGGGAAATTTAAGCACTTGGTGAAATGTCATCGAATCCACGAATATCATGTCCCCTCAGGGAGAAGCAGGGGAATAAAGAATATAAGAAAACACTGTTATAATGTAGACAAAGATATTTAAAGGTCTTCTTTTATACAAAATTATATTATATTATATTATATTATATTATATTATATTATATTATATTATATTATATTATATTATATTATATAAATACTATTTTTACAGCAATAAAGTACATCATATAGGCCTATTTAAATTTTATAATATTTTAATCTTTAATTTTTACTCATTTTTATTATTATATTATATAGGTTAAAGGGGGGGGTCTAATGCTATTTCATGCATTCTGACTTATTTACACTGTTAAAGAGTTGCATTCTCATGCTAAACATGGCCCAAGTTTCAAAACACAAGTTGGACGTATGACAGGAGTATTTCTGTGCCAAATACACTACTTCCTGTTACGGACCCTTTATCACGTAATAAAGTTCGGAATTCCTTGTATGGGCACTTCTCCCTGATAAGCGTGCACACACACATCACCCAGAGCAAGAGCAAGAGCACGCCCATCAACACGCTTCGTTCGGGATACGGAAGCTGAGAGATTTTTCAACAATGGCTGTGTCCCAATTCAGGGGCTGCAGCCTTCAAGGCCGCATTTGAAGGCTGCATACATCAACGAGGCAGTCTCATTTAAGAAAAATAACTGTTAAGACTGCAAAGTAAGAAAGAAATTACATGATTTTACACCTCACAATGAATATCAGTCAATTTTATTACGGTTACTTCTCTTAAATAATCCTTGATGACGTATGCAGCCTTCAAATGTGACCTCTGGAGGACGCAGCCTCCGAAATGAGACGCAGCTCCTGTCACCAAAGGAGTGTTTTTGGTTGTGAGGGAAAAATTAACTTTTTCAGCTTCCCAAAGAAACCAGCGTTAAGGGAACATTGGATGAAGTTTGTTTTTCCGGAGCTGCAATGGAGTTATGCGTGTATGTTTGTTTGTTCCAAGAATTTCGGTGATGAATGCTTTGTAAACAAGACCTAGTTCGTCGCACACGCGCTCTCTCTGGGCTGCAAAAAAAGCGCTGATGATCTGGCAACACAGACATAAATGTATGTTGAAGTTTAACAACATTCCTTCTCTGTGACAAACTGTAATAAATACAAACATGAATTTCGACCATTTTGATTGCGATCATGGTTGGTGAATAAATGCACTTAATAAATAAATGCAATAAATGTAACCTCTGTGCTACAGTAGAAAGTCAAAATTTTACATATGGAATTATTGAAATTAAGATTAGGAGCCACCATTTTTGTATTGATTATCCATTTGATGAACCTATCATAGTTGGTTAAAGGTGCCCTAGAATGAAAAATTGAATTTATCTTGGCATAGTTAAATAACAAGAGTTCAGTACATGGAAATGACATACAGTGAGTCTCAAACTCCATTGTTTCCTCCTTCTTATATAAATCTCATTTGTTTAAAAGACCTCCGAAGAACAGGTGAATCTCAACATAACACCGACTGTTACGTAACAGTCGGGGTGTACGACTACGTCCCCAATATTTGCATATGCCAGCTCATGTTCAAGCATTAGACAAGGGCAGGACATCTGGATGTGCACAGCAGAATCATCAGACTAGGTAAGCAAGCAAGAACAATAGCGAAAAATGGAAGATGGAGCAATAAGCATGTTAGCATGTTGCTAATATACTGTTAAATGTGGTTAAAGTTACCATTGTTTCTTATTGTATTCACGGAGACAAGAGCCGTCGTTATTTTCATTATTAAACACTTGCAGTCTGTATAATTCATAAACACATCTTCATTCTTTATAAATCTCTCCAACAGTGTAGCATTAGCCGTTAGCCACGGAGCACAGCCTCAAATTCATTCAGAATCAAATGTAAACATCCAAATAAATACAATACTCACATAATCACACATAATTCATAAAAAAATGAATTAAAAATAATCTATGGGGTATTCTGAACTGAAACTTAACAGACACATTCAGGGGACACCTTAGACTTATATTACATCTTGTAAAAAACGTTCGATGGCACATTTAAATGAAATCCATGCGCCACCTACAGGCCTATTAGGTGAAGTGAAATGGCCTTTATTATCTTACTCTGGAATATCTGGATATTAATTGCGATTAATAATCGTGATTATAATTTTGGAGCAAAATAACCATGATTATCAGTTTAACCATTACGCTAAAGCTATATTGCCCCTTGTAGAAATACTGAGAACACAACTTGCGCTACTGCGTGTAATTAATAGTGGTTCTTACAGAACCAAAACCTCTACCAGTTAAGATAATTCTACCACCGTACCACCGAGCTATACTTTAAGAGAAATATGTTCATGACTTCTGAAGATAGGAAAGGGTTTAGCTTGATTGAAATTAGACCCCAAGTGTCTGAGAAGTGCAGTGTCGACATGTTTAAACTCAAAGAAACACAGTACGTGTGACGACAAGAAAAAAACACTAGCGTTCACTAATGGCTGTTATTAAGCAGCACCGACACTCACTGGGGGTTAAAGGTCAAACTGACAACTACCCTGGGGCAGAAGGGGTGAGAGGTGGCTGCTTATTGGCTGTATAAGAAAGGTTTTAATGTCCTAACTGGTCTCAGATCAGCTGTAAAGGGCATCTTTGTTCTACTGTCTCGAAGAGCTTACAGCTAACTTGACAAATCAGTCCAAGAGAGTTTTTCAGTCATTGAAATATCAGCTGACAAGAACATGGTTCTCTCTGCTTTGAACTCATGCTGCTGTCTTCCTTTTCTGCAAGCTTGTGCAAATCACCTGGGGGTTTGAGAGCAGCCCCCCGAGAGCAATACCACATCCTCTAAAACAACATCAATGAGGTCAAATTCAACAATGCAAAGAAAGAAAGAAACCCACTTCATCAAAATATTCTGTCAATGTGAGTCCTCATGTCAAACATGGACTATTTATTATTTCTTTCCATGGGACAAGAATATAGCAGATACATAATAAACGTATACAGAAAAAACAGAAAATTCCCATAAAATGATTTGCATAATATATTTCAAGTATTCTTAAGTCATACGACAGCTTTGTGTGAGGAAATTTAAGTTCTCCATTTGTGTTCCACAGAAACAAAACAAGAACATGAGGGGATAATAATAAATTACTTTTTTTTGTTGAACTAGTAAATGTAAAACTTTTTATTTAAACATGATTTTTCTAAAGAAAAAGTATGTATAATCAAGTAAACTTAAGTTTCTTCAGTCAAGTAAGTGTTTACACTGATATATTTCAAACAATATAAAAGTCATTCTTACATATAAAATCAGTAAAGATTTCACAACAATAAGACACGTGTACCACGACCAATGATACTAAAAGGCTTTTGACTTGCTAAAAAAAAAAAAAAAAAGTATAAACTAGATGACAGAACTGGTATAAACTAGTATAATCATATCCCGATTTCACTGTAAAGCTGCTTTGAAACAATCTCTATTGTATAAAGCACTATATAAAAAAACCTCATATTGTAGTAGAATGTGTACAGCAGGATTTGTAGCAATGTTTAATAAGTTTTAATAAGTTTTTAAAGACCTTAGAAAGCTTTGTAGCAAATATGATACAGTAGGCTTTATATAAGGCTATGATAAAACTTTGAGTGGAATAAATTTGATTAGCAAATAATTAAACCCCTCATGCACAAAATATTCAGAGCCATATGACTAAGCAAAATGAATTAGCACTCAAAGGCAAGAGGACACTGCAGCCAAACAGGGCATTAATTAGCCTATGAGATGGCAAACCGCACAAAGTCTGAGACGTTTAATATTTAAGGAAGGCCTTCTTGAATTTCGCAGCTCCCCCCAAGCTTACTCAACATGAAATGATTGGCTGATGATAATAACAGATTAGTCATCGTGAGTGACTGAGGCTTGGCACCAGACACCACAATAAGCCACATTGTGTTTCCTGACAAACGCAGCCGGCCCCCTCGCTTTAAAATATAAGATTCCACAATAGCTGCCCGGAGGGAGTGACGAACTTCAGAAAAGATCACCACACTGCATTAACATTTATTTGAATTTCCTTCTCCAGGAACAAATGCAGCTGTTTGAGAACACATAATGCAATACTCCTAAAAGACAAATGAACGCTTATTTTCCATCTGTTGTTGGCAACTTTTTGTTATGTTTTTCCTCTTTCCTTTCAGCTTCAGGTTGTTGGGGGGTGGGGGAAACGGGAGATTTGCTGTTATAGGAGAAGTAATGTTAATAACTTGACTGTTGTTTCAGCCTCTGTAATGGACAGACAATAAAACTATTCATTTCCTCAAAGGTCGGGCCTGGGAGACGTACGCATTGTTGGACTGTCTGCTGGCAAGGACGCTATCTCACCTTGCATACTTTAGCTCAGGGAGTCTTGCCTTGTGGAAATGACGAAAATTGGGTGAAATAACAAAAACAAATACATATGGACTTGATGATTACGGCCCCTTTCCCTGTTTTGTGTTTAAAAAATGACTCTGCCATTATTAGCAATCCAACAGGCTTTTTCCA